>NC_056735.1:1547322257-1547439757 GCF_019279795.1 Protopterus annectens
ACATCTTCACTTAAAACTGTTATCAAACCCTGCAGTAACCTAAGACCACTTTGCTCCTCTAGTAGGTTACTAGTGCAAACTGTCAAATCTAACAATTCAGCTGGTGACTCATTGTTTGCCAACCATATCGGGAAAATCTGGAACTCGGTCCCTGCCGATATCTCCCTAGAGCCTACCCTAAGTCAATTCAAAAAAAGTCTTAAACTTTATTTTAAAACACACTGGCTATGTCCCTGTGCCAGACCCGACTAAGCCTCTCACTATGTAATGAACTAATTATTTTCACAACTTAACACAGTTGTATTTTCTATTCCTTAAACCTTGTGTAAACTAAAGCATTTGTATGACTATGTTTTTGTATTACCAGCTGAACCTGTAAAATTATCATTTAGATATATGTGATAGAATTGTGTTTTACTTTGGAGCTTTTCTCCCCGGGCCTCCACTGAAAATGGACATGCATCCAGTTGGACTATCCCGGTCAACAAATGTAAAATAAAATAAATAAATACATACATATATATATATATATATATATATATATATATATATATATATATATATATATATATATATATATATATATATATATATATATATATATATATATATATATATATATATATATATATATATATTGTAAATATATATATATTGTAAATATATATATATATATATATATATATATATATATATATAGGATCCTTCATGCAAAGATGTGAAGCAAGATTTAATATTCACTATATTTCTCATAGGATCAGTACATTTTCAACTTATGACACTTGCAACTAAAGGTTTTGAACCACTGACAGGGAACAATCAGTTCAGCTGAATATTTTTTGACTCATATACATGTTTGATTTTGAGCATACAGTACAGCTACTCTTGTTTCTGCAGATATGCAGCATCCTATATACAAAGTCATCCATAGTAATAGCTACCTGCCATCACTTAGTTTATCACAGTCCATAACACACAGTTTGACTTGTGTTTTACTCGTCTGAGAAAAGAAGTACTATATTGCTTTCTTTCTTGTTTATTACTATGCTGTCTTAAATGAAGCTCACTTGGTTCCCTAAATGTCCTTAAATGTAACATGCTCATCCATGTATCTTTTGTTCTTTATTTTCCTTCATATAATTAATAGCATGCTTCTATACTTGCGGTCAATGTTTCTGTGTTCCCAATAGAGCACCTATCCATTTTTTGCTGTCCTTTATTCTGTATTAAGTCTAATCAGGGTATATTTTATCTTCCACAACACTAAGATATGAGATATGTGTCAACATATACAAAAAGTGGGATTTTATAGAATGTTCTTGAATAACACACATCGTCTTACATGAAATTGGATAAAGGAAACTGGTATTTTTCTTCTTTGATCAAAGATTTAATTGCATTATTTTAAAAGTTTTAATCTGGGTAAAACACTCATCCACAAGGACCTTCTTCAGATTTAGCCCAGTTAAGACACTTGCTCAAAACTACACACTGTAGACAAATGGAGGCTCACCGAATCAAACCCTGAGCTGCAGGCAACATCTTATTAATACCTCATAGCCATAATCCTCTGTGCTAATTACAAGACAGATAAAACCCACATTGCATGGGATCTGCCCAGACCTGATGCTGCGGGGTGAAATACTATGTCAGCTGAAATGGAAACTGCTGTAAAGCAGTCAAGACTGACATAATTGATGCACAATCTTGCTCTACATTTAGGGCATTTCTGTGAGAACAGAAAAATCAGGAATGGGAGAATCAGACAGGGCAGTTGAAATTGGAAGTGGTCCAAGCACATATTAGAAAATGTGAAATAATGCCTTTCATTAATGGGAATATGATAAATACAATCTGAAAGAAAACTATCAAATGGGCTAAGGCTGTATTCAACTATTGGGATTAAAATAAGAGGAACTTCTTTGTAATTTATATGCGCCTACAGCATTCTCTTAATAATTAAAATGAGTGGCACTTTGGCATGCAAGGATAGATGGATGTTTAGGTCAAATGGAATTAGTTTATATATAAAGTTATTTCAAGAAATAGTGAAGTACTTTCAGAATAATCTGATAGAACAAAACCAATGCAATACTATATTGAGATGTTTCCAGAAGAATAGCTTAAAACCTTTCAGAATACCACAGTCATAGAGTGATGCTGTCCAGGATGAAGTGCAAAAAGTGCTTAAAATGAGTGTAACAGAAGAGCCAGAAGCAAGTGGAATATCCTCATGGTGTCATCCCCTAAGATTGATGGAGCAAAAAGGAAAAGGAGCTGTTAGGATTTTAGGAAGCTGAGTAGCATTTCAGCATTTGGTTGCCGTCCAAAGCCTGGGGCAGAGGCTGGGAAAGAAAGCAGGATTCATGACCTCATCAGACCTGACAAAAAGGTACAAACAAAGCCCCTCTAACAGCTAAAGCCAGAGGAAAAGACAGATTTCTTAACCCCAGAGAGCTAATTCCTGTTTACTGCTCTTCACTTTGGGCTATATGATGCCCCTACAGTCTGTCAAATATTAATGCATAGGGTGCTAAAGTCCCACCTAACAATGTCATAAATATACTCTGAGGACTGGGATTCTCATCAAGTTTGGACACATGCTGTGTGAGGCTCCTTGAATCAAGCCAGATGTTAGTCATTGACTCAAAGACCATGTAGGGCATAAAAGAGATAAAACATTTATTATGTGTAAGTTGAAGGGGAAATATCATGCCACTGAAAGAAAGCCAGAAACAGTGAAAACTGGCATATTCAAGGTGCTAAAACTCAAGTGACGGCATTCTTGGGGTTTCTTGGTACTGTTGATAATCTGTTCTCTTTTTCTGCATATGTTGTGTACCACTGTTGTTGATAATGAGAACATGCCACTTAAAGTATAATGGGCACTAGAGCAGGTATGCTTTTTAAACAAATGAAGGAGACATTATGGTCAGAACCTGTTTTAGCATCCCCAGATTTTAGTAAAACCTACATAGTTATCCTAATGACTCAGAGGAAGCTCTACTAGATGTGTCCAACCTGCGGCCCGCGGGCCGCATGCGGCCCTCAGAGCTCTTCCATGCGGCCCTTAACCTCTAACTGCAACATTGATGTACACATGCCCCAAAACACTTTGTTTTGTGTTTTTCGCTCCCGTGACCTGTAACGCTAATGTCGGTGTGCGCATGCGCCAAATCACCCTTCTAGTTTTGTTTTTGAGCCAAAAAAGGGTCAGTGTGTTTATGCCATTATTTTACACCGATCAGTGTGTGTGTGTGTGTGTGTGTGTGTTCTCGCTGAAGAGGGACTCATGTATGGATTTGCCGCTGTTGCCTTTGAAAGGGACAGTAATTACCTGTGTTAATAGGTAAGTACGGAGTGAGTGAGTGCATGCATGAAAGCAGAATTGTGTGCGTGAAAGTAAAAGAAGAGTGTGTGTGTGTGTGTGTGTGTGTGTGTGTGTGTGTGTGTGTGTGTGTGTGTGTGTGTGTGTGTGTGTGTGTATGTGTGCATGACAGACAGAGACGCATGCACAAAGAGGCTAACAATGATCAGTCTACCTACTGAACAAAAACAAGTTAGCTCACAAATATATCATACATTAAGAGTACACTTTCATTAAATTGTGGCTTTCCTGACAGGGAGAGTGTTGTATTGAACATGCACTCATACCTCTTAACTGTATGGATTTTCAAAGAATGTCCAAATTTTTGCCTCATCTTCCAATTTGTGTCTTTTGCTTAGGAAATAAAAGTAGCCATCCAAGGTAATGCAGTTCCAGAGAGTAAGAATGAGACAGCAGCCTAGGGTTAATGGGTCAGTAGTGGACTGACTATGTGGGACGGTAGCATATAAAGTTGTATTGTTTTTTCAAACAAACAAAAAAGCACCTAGTACTGTTTTTTCATTGGTGGGTTCTAAGCAGTGGTAGATTGGACAACAGTAAGCATAGCTTTGGTGGATCATCAATACTGGCAAATCAAGTGGGCACAATGTCATTTTTTAAATGTTGGGGGTTTTAGTGTGCATGTGTGTGCTTATGTGTTGGGACTGCTGCAACCGTAGATGATTATTAAAGACAGAGACTTACGGACTGTGGAGAATGTTTCTTTGTTTCAAAACCTAATACTTGGGTACGCATGCCAGAAGTAGATTTTTTAAGACATAGCTTCTTGCCATTTACAGTGGATGGATATTTACATTTAATGCACAATGTATTAGTGTGGGCCTGTGGGGTTCTGAAGGATGCCAAGTCTACCACTGCCAATGTCTTGTAAAGTGACCTGGAAATGGATATTGGGATGTTACTGAAAAAATATAGTAAGTGGGCTTAGAAATATAGTTTAATTAAACAAAGTGTACTTTCAATTTACAGGCCATAATTTAATTTATTTCAGGTAGTTCAGATACTGGTAGATTGTATACCATTAGACTTAATTAGGGAAAGCTGTCATTCTGGGGAAACAAGCAGCCCTAGTTTCAGTGAAAGCTCTGTGGTTGCTTGCAGGTAGGAAGTTGCAGGATGTTGATGCAATGTGTTTTATTTATTATTTTTAATGCATTTGTCCTTTCCAAGCATGGTTTTCTTTGTTGCAAAAAAAGGCAGGATTGAATGAGCCATATAATGCTTAAATGACAATGATGGGATAGAAAGATTATAAGTGATGTATAATGTTTGCAGCTACAGTTGTTTCAATGGTGTCTATGATGCATAATGATGTTCACTGTGAGAGAGGGAAATCTGAGCAGCCTATCTGTCCATGTAGGAGTGGTCCCAGCCCAGCAACTTGTAGCTCATTGGCCATTTTGGGCTATTTTCTATCCTTTTTTGATCTCCCTGGTATAAAAACCGTTAACTGCAGCTTTGCGCTTGTATACAGCTCAGCAAGCTCCTCGTGGTGCCCTGCAGAGTCCTACAAGCAGCCGAGCAACAAAAGAGTGACTTTGGACTTGATTAAGTATTGCTTTGCTTTGGACTTGATTAAGTATTGTTTTTGCTTGTTGTTTCCCTGAAATGCTAATCCCGCCTCAAATGCGGCTTTTCAGCGCTTCTGTGGATCCCTAGTGATATCTGCATTGCTTACTGTACTTATTTCTTTGTTGCACTTGAAAAAAGTTACTGTTTATCATTTTTGCATTTAAGTAACCTGTAACACAGTCACAGGCTACACACTTAAGTGCGCTAGCCTCCCCTGTGTATTTAAAGTAATTTAAGCTCTGCATTTCTGTTGTTTCTGGAAAAAAAAAAAAAAAACACAAAAAAATTCCTTGTTTTCCCGCCTTTCTGAACTAGTCTAGTTTAGTTTTCAGGCTTTGCTGAATCCAGGACTGTGGTAAAGGTTCCTGTGTTGCCCATATCATACTTGAATAATTAGGTGGCTTCCTTGTTCACTGTGAGAGAGGGAACTCTGAGCAGCCTATCTGTCCCTGTAGGAGTGGTCCCAGCCCAGCAACTTGTAGCTCATTGGCCATTTTGGGCTAATTTCTATCCTTTTTGATCTCCCTGGTTTAAAAACCACTTAGCGCGGGTTTGCGTACCGTGCAGCGCTGTTTAGCTGCGGTTAAACTATTCCAAGCTCCACAAAGTCTGCACTTCAGTTTTTCCCTTGAAACACTTCAACCCAGCACTAGAAATAAGGCAATTTAAGACCTGCACTTACTAAAACTAGCACTAGCTTACAGCTTGCACTTCAGCCCTATACTCAGGAAGTATAAGGCTCTTTACTCATCCAATCAGCAATGCAGTCCCAACCATCTATTCAGGCATGTTCAAGGGACAGCTTCAGGTGTGCTCCCTGGTCCAGCTGGTGAATCTGGGCATCCTGAGGCAATGTTACAATTGCCTCATGTACACAGACAACCCCTCCTCCTCCCAACCAACACAAACATATGTGAGAGATGCAGCTACACAGCCAAATTGGAGGCTAAGCTCTCTCAACCCACGACTGGATCAACCAGTCACATGGAGAAGGGCAACACTAGCGCCACATTATCATACTCACATAGACCAGCCATAGCTGCACCATAAAACAACTCTCAGAAACATGCAAAAACATACTCGGAGGCTCTAAATAAGAACCTGCCTAAACAACAGAGACCTCCTAAGCATACACCCATGCAACTCCCACCCCACAACAGAAACCAGAAAACACATACATCACAACGTCAGTGTGCCAAGCAAAAACAGTCCCTAAGGCTAAATAACACACCTAACACACTAGTAATCGGTGATTCTATCATCAGGCACACAGACATCCCACTCACTAGACTGAACAAGGAGAAGGTTACCGTAAGCTGCCTGTCGGGTGCCAGAATTCGCCACATAACACATGCACTCAGGTCACTCCACAAGTACAAATATGACTTTGTCATTGTACATGTTGGCATATATGACCTGAGATGTACCTCCCTGGACTACATGAAAAGAGACATGGAGGAGCTCTCTGACCATGTAGCCCAGGCTGGTATGACTGACTCTGAGTAGCATCCTACCCTCACCCAAAATGAGGCCAGCATACGAAGAAAAAATGATCAGTTTCAACAATTGGTTAAACTACTGGTGTCATTCAAAGGGGATCCAGTACTTGTCAGCCTGGGACGACATGCTTGACAAGCCATGTTGCCTCGCCAGGGACTACTTGCACCTGTCGCTCCTGGGCTTTCGAATAGTGGCAAAGACTCTTGCCGCCCAAATACTGCCTTTTTTAGGCAAGGCTCAAAAACCAAACCTGCCTCCATAAACAACAATAATAAACAAAAACTGAGGGTACTGCTGCTCAACGCCAGAAATCTAAACCTCAAAATGCACGCACTCAAGGCTTTCCTTAGTATGGAAGAAATCAACGTATGTGCAGTGACAGAAACCTGGTTCAAGGCTCCAGATAGCACCCCAGCACTACCAGGCTGTACCATACCTTTAGTTCCCAAAACCAGAACCGGAACACAAAAGGAGGGGGTGTGTCCATATTCATCAAGAACACCCACACCTCCAGGTTAGTAGCACAGCACGCGGAATCTGAGACCATCCAAGTGCAATTGACAGCGGGTAAATTAACTGTTCAATTTATAACTTGCTGCTGATCTCCCACCTTGTCTCAGGACCCTCACGCAGCATTCCTGAGAACATTAGAAAGTATGAAGTTTCTACCCAACACCATGCTACTGGGTGACTTCAACTATCCAAACATTGACTGGGAAAACTACTCAAGCTCAAACGCCCTAGCCCAATGCTTCCTTGAGTTTATAAACTCAAACGCCCTTGAACAGCTGGTCACCACTCCCACAAGAGGTGACAACATACTGGACCTGGTCATCACCAACATGGGGAACCTATGTTCCACACCAGAGGTAAACTCGTCATTGGTAAGATCAGATCACAGACTAATCACACTGGACATCCACATCCTGACCCCCACCCCCCAGTCAAGGAAATCAAGGTAAAAAACTTCTCTAAAGCCAACTTCACACTCCTCAAGACCGAAGTGGGAAGTTTCAAAGCTCCCATTCAAATGGAAAATGATGACCCATCGGCAGAATCCTTTACAGGTGCATTCTATGAACACCTTCAAGAATGCATGGACCGAGCCATCCCAAGTAAAACCAAGACCAACTCCTCAAAAAAGAGGAAGCCAGTCTGGTGGACCCCGGCCATAAATAAACTTTACAACAGAAGGAGGAAACTCCTGCAAGATGGAACAAAATCCCAAAATAAGAAGGCATCTCTGATTAACATCAGTACAAAACTGCGCTCCCTCATTAAATCATCCAAGGCCAACTTCGAAAGAAAAATAGCCAATGACTCTAAGGATAACCACAAGGCCTTCTTTAACTATGTCAAGAGTCTAGGGGCAAACTCTCAGATATGCTCCGAGCTAGTGCATAATGACCATAAATACACTGAACCAACCGACATTGCCAACATCCTGGCTGACAAGTTCAGTGCAAACTTCACCCCCCCCTCTCCACCAAAGGGGCTAGCACCCATCCCAGAAGAATGTGGCGCTCCAGATATCTCAGACACACTAGTAAAGACAGCCCTTGCAAAGGCCAAAAACACAGCATCAATGGGACCAGATGCTATCCCAGGTTGTGTCTTACACGAGCTTCAAAATGAACTAACCCCCCATCTCAAATCATTATTCAAACTCAGCCTCTCTACAGGCTATGTACCCAAAGAATGGCATACAGCAACAGTCATACCACTCCACAAAGGTGGTGCCACAACTGACCCTGGGAACTATCGCCCTATAAGCTTGACTAGCTTGGTCTGCAAAGCCATGGAATGCATTATCATGGAGCTCATTAACAGGGATATTGGGAACCTCCAGACACTGGACCCCACCCAGTTCGGCTTTGTTAAAGGCAGATCTTGCCTCCTGAACTTGGTTGACTTCTTCGAAACAGTCACCAAGGCCATAGATGAAGGGAAGGTGGTCCACACAGCATATCTGGACCTTGCTAAGGCATTCGACACCATCCCACGAATCATAGACAAACTCACCAGCTTAAATATCAACCCCCATGTCATGAGATGGGTTGCCAATTGGCTCTCAGACAGAATCCACACAGTAAGAGTGGCAGGTGCCATGTCTGACTTTAAACCAGTCACAAGCGGAGTCCCTCAGGGCTCAGTCTTGGGACCACTCCTGTTCGGTATATATTTCTCCGAAGTACAGGCAAAGGCAGAGGGGCTGTGGCTAACCAAGTTTGCAGATGACTGTAAATTGGGTGGAATAATTGACTCTCCAGCTGACACAGACATCCTACAAAAGGGTCTCACAGAGAAAAAACACCTGGTGTCAAAGTCACGGCCTCAAGCTAAATGCCAAAAAATGCATAGTGATCCCATCTGGGAAAAACAAAGTACTTACAAACTACCACATAGATGGGAATCCACTAAGTACAGAAGAAGTAATTAGGGACCTGGGTACCCAAGTAGATAGCATGCTTTCCTTTGATAACCACATAGCCAAAACAGTCAGGAAATCCTTCTATGTGGCACAGCAGATCACAAAGGGTTTCTTATCCAGATCCAAGGAGGTGATTGTGCCCCTTTACTCCTCACTCATTAGGCCCATAATAGAGTACAATGCCCCATTTGGGATGTACCTCACTAGACACCTGCAACAACTAGAAAGACCACAGAAGTACCTCACTAAGAGGATTAAGGGCCTTAAACAATTACCCTATGAAGCACGACTAAAAAAGCTCCAGCTCTTCTCAATCGCTTACCGTCTGCTCAGAGGTGACATATGCCTGACCTATAGGGCCATGTCAGACCCTGAACTAATGGACATGCTTCACCTCAAAAAAACGAGATCCCTCAGAACCACTCGTTCTAGAGACTTGAACCTATGTACAACAATAAACAGGACATGCTGGAGGGATAGATTCCTGTCCCAGCGACTCCCCTCACTCTGTAATAGAATCCCAATCCATATTCGACAGAGCTCCTCTCTGACCCTCTTCAAGAGAAATCTTGATGAGTGGATGGGTAATCGTAAGTTCTACCCTGGCATCACTTCAGGAGCCCTGTTGACAGAGGCCCAGGTTACTAATCTAATAGGGAGGCGAAAGCCATCACTCTGTGACTAGGCTTATAAATGCCCATGGGCAGATAGCCTAGTACTTACCTATGAACCTATAACTATTTTTGGGCCTGTGTCCCATTTTTATTTTTCGCTTTGTCCAGATTTCTTGCTCTAAGGTTGAGAGGTATGGTTCCATACTAAATCAGAAGTTGTATTTACCTTGGAAGACTTTTCGGCAAAATTATGAAAAACAGAGCCTTTTTAATATATCTGCTTATTTCCAATATAAACTGCCATGTAACCTTGCAAATAACTTTCTTATTAAGCTACTTCACTTCTTTTGGAATTGACAGGTATGATTCATCTGTTCGGACATAAGCATAGAGTGCTAATGTGACTTTGATTTCTTGCAGCAGTCTGTGGTTTACATAATCACAATAACTTTTCTGTGTTTCTGGGTGTGTAATCAATTTAACAGTTTTAAAGATGATTTCCAAAAATAAATAAATATATAATAAATAAATAATCCTCTACACTTTGAGCTATTGACAAAGTCTGGGAATTTGTTTTTTTCAAAAGCGAAGGTCAGCATTACAGCTCAGTAAACTGTCAGTCTGTGAGTAACTTCTGCACAAATTAAAATGTCTGAATGTCAAATGGCTTTAAATTGGAGGGAAGTTTATTTTTATTTATTTTATTTTATATTTGTTTACTGGGAAAGTCCGACTCGACACAGGTCCATTTTCAGCGGAGGCCCAGGGAGAAAAGCTCCAAAAATAACACAAAACAATATAATACAATACATGAGAGAGAGAGACAGCAAATTATGGATGTAGTACTCATGCAATATGGCAGAGATTACATCTCATAACAGTGAGACTCATTGAGGTACAGAATAAACTTAAAAACATTTTTTTTACAGTTATAATTACAGCAAGGCAAAGATCAATGAGTTAAGTTTTTAGGTGAAAACTGTTTGTACATAGCTGAAGCTCTGAAACAATCTTTTGGTATGGATTAACCTGGGGATTGACACAAGTTATATGTTTACACCAGTATGTAGCATTATAGTTTATGGTTTTCTTATTGATTTACTTTTTGATGAGCAGTTATTTGTTGAATTATTGATGGTCCTTTTAGTGGTGGGAAATTACATGGATGAATCCATCTCTATTATGATTGTTTTTTCAGCTATTTTGACTTCCAGACAATTTCATTCAGTGAGTGGGTGGCATGTGATTACTGAGGTTGCCCATTTTACAAGTAGGGGCTTTTGTGTGTGTGTGTGTGTGTGTGTGTGTGTGTGTGTGTGTGTGTGTGTGTAAGAGAGAGAGAGAGATTTAATATGTATACTGAATAAAATTTTGCAAATGGAATTCTTAGTTAAACATGCCCCTCTTCTTGGGCAACTAGACTTGAATAACCAATATTAGATCTTAGCCATCCAGCTGGGAAAGGTTAGTATGTGGATTTTCCATCTGGTTTGATGAAGGCTATACTACTTACCCAAGGACTACATTTATGGCTATCCATCCAGGCATCGTGTTGCTGAACTACACTGTTTGATAATGAGAGGAACTTTTTACAGAAGTTGAAGGTTTTTGTGTCAAGAACCTGTCCATAAAAAGTGGCTTGTTTATGTTGCAGTGAAGGCTGTGGTCTTTGTAGTGAGCGTTTTAAGTATAACCAGTATTTCTGAGGTAGAGGAAGTCTCTTAAGGCAGGATCTTTCTTAGCCTGGAAAGCAAGCCGATGATGAAATTTATAGGGGCCAGTGAGAGACAGAGGAAAGCAAGAAGCTTTTTAGTCTGTCTGCAATAATACAGGGATGTTATGACCTCCTTGTCCCTGGATGAGATACCCTTACTAATGAAGTGGACCATGTAAAAAGCTTTCCTTACAATGGAAACAATGTGGTGGTCAAAAGTCAGATTTCTATCAACCTGGGTTCCCAAAGTATCATACGACTTATTGCGTGCTTACAACATTGTTATTAATTGTCATTATTGTTATTGTTATTAATGTGATAATTTGTGGGGACATCACTCTCCTTAAAGGGGATGATGATGCATTTTTTGGCATTTAGCTTGAGGCCATATTTCTGGCACCAGTTATTTGTTTGTAACTTATTCAGAATTGTTTTATTTAGTCAGTAATGTGAATTCTTTACTTTATTGCAGATTGTTGGCTTATTTTTGTGGATTATAGTGTTGTAGGACTGCTGATGTTGACATTTTACGTAGATGGACTACTGGAATGGTTTTCCCAGTGAGAAATGCTAGTGCTGTAGTGAATATCTGTTTATTTGTAAAAAAAAAAAAAAAATATATATATATATATATATATATATATATATAAACTAAGATGTTAGAGTTAACTGTTAGATTAGAGAATTAGAAATAGAATTTTAAGGCAAATATTAGGCATTTATTACATTTATTCATTGTTCAAATGCACCTACATTACAGCCAGGAGGTCGACTGTGGTCTTCTGGAGCAACGAGTTAACTATATGATATATTTTATATGCGGCCCCAAGACCATTTCTGTTCACTCAATGCGGCCCCAGCAAGCCAAAAGGTTGGACACCCCTGTAATTTACAAGGCAAACCTACTGGCAGACAATGTTGTCTCTAACTTTACTCCACATTATCTCCAGCCTCCCATGAGAAAATACCATTAAATATAACTCCCTCAACTATCACCAGGAAACAGGTCCTCAATGATCTCTCTAAGGCGGAGAACACTGTATCAATGTGTTCCAATAAGATCCCAGGCTGCTTTCTAAATAGCATGAAAGAATCTATCAGGCACTCTAGAATCAGTATTTAATCACAGCCTCCAAACACGCTTCATGCCTCATGAATGGAGGATAGCAAACGTCATCCCTCTGCACAAAAGCAGGCCATCTATGGACACTGAAAACTAAAAACTCATAAGCTTTCCTAGTCTTACATGCAGAACCAACAAACCTACAAACTGGATCCAACCCAGTTTGCATTCATCAAGGACAGATCATGCTTATTCATCCTAATGAACTTTTCTGAGAAGGTTACAAAGCAATGGATGAGAGCAACATGGTTCGTACTGCCGATCCTGAACTGACCAAGGCATTTGATACAATAGCCCACAACGGCATTGTTGATAATCACAAGAGGTTAGGTATAAACTCTTATATCAATCAGTGAATAGTCAGTTGGCTCACAGACAGGACCCAGGAAGTTAAAACTGGGGAGTCCACCTCTCTAAAGAGGCCACTCACCAATAGAGTCCCTCAGGGATCAGTTGCAGGACCACACCTTTTTGGTGTGTATTCCCCTGATGTCAAGCCCAAAATCAGGGCCTCTGGCTAATCAAACTTGCAGATGATTGCAAATTAGGAGCAGTCATAGAATCCCTCACTTACACAAATATTCTCCATGATGGGCTGACACTTGAAAATAACTGGTGCCAGAGCCATGGATTAAAACTAAATGCCAAAAATGCATAATAGTACCCTTCAGAAAATAAGACATTCCTAGTAACTATCATATTGACAAAATACCCCTTAGAGCTGACTCAGTAGTCAGGAACTAGGAGACACATATAGACAGTAATCTAGCCTTTGACCATCACATAGCTACAGCAGTGAGGAAATCATTCTATATTGTACAACTTACTAAACAAAGGTATGGCATCTAGGTATAAAGAAGCCATAATTTTACTGAATTCAGCACTCATCGGACCTGTCACTTGAGTACAATGACCCCTTTGGTATGTACCTAACCAGATGCATATAACAATTTGAATGTTCACACGCATTTTCCACTGTATTAACAGGGCATAAATAACATGTCCTATGTGGACCACCTTCCTGCATTCTTGTCTCCTACAGGCTGTTGAGAGGAGATCTATACCTGACATACAAGGCATTGTTGAATCTCTCTCTGACGGAAAAAAAAAACAGCAGCAGAATTAGCCACTCTAAAGACTTAAAACATACCTGTGATGTAAATATGACCTGATGGGTATATATCTCAGAGACTACCTCTTCTCAGATACAGGCTCCCCAGGAACATGAAGCAGAAGTACTCCCTAACCCAATTCAAGTATAACCTGAAAAACACGAGGAATTGGAAATTTACCCCAGTTTAGCTCATGTATGTCTAATGGACAATGATTTATCTTCCAGGCCCCTGCTTATTAATGTGTCATCTCATAAACCCCTCCTTAAAGTACCAAGAGTACCAGTACTTGCTAGAGATTTGGAATGGATGGCTAGGCTTAAAAAGGTCCCAAAGGTCATTACCCTAATGCACACCTATGAACCTATAAACTCCAAAGGCTAGGTAAGTCATAAACTAAGCAGAACTGAGGCCAGCATTCTATCACTGAGAGTGAAGGCTTGCTGTTGAAGAGGATGCTGTCATCAGTGAATTATTGTCTCCATGGCAATGACTTTACACTGGTCAAAGGCTATGAATTTCCGTCGCTCATTATGGCTGCACCAGAAACAGGACAAGAACACTACACCTTGTAGCTAGGTGGTCTCTTTACAGTCAGGTATGTTTGTTGTAAAACAACAGTGCAGTTTGAGCCTTCACAATGCAGATGGCATGTCTAGTGCTCACAGCCTAATTACTGGGACTGAAACTGAAGGTTTCAAATTGGGTGGGGTCAATGTAGCGCAGTGTGACAGTTTTCACTGATTGATGTGGCAGAATTATATAAAGCAGAAGTGAAGTTTTGTGACAATATTGCTGCAAACAGAATGCTGTAAGTATGTTATAAATACTGTAAATGTTGATAAACCTTTAAGTCTCTCTTTTCTAAAATGTTTACCATCAGAAGTGTTTATACCACTCCAGTTATTCCACCAAAGTGGCATGTAAATAGAAGGCTATGACCATGTTGGATAGAGATGCTAACTTGTTGATGCAGTGGGAGTCCGTTGCTATAGCTGGGATTCTGCCGAGTATGATGCAATAAAGGAGAAAACTTCCAGGAATAACTTCTAAGAGCCTGGAAATCTTCCTGCATTTGGAAAAGTAAAATAACATAGACTATGCTACAACCTATAAGACAGAACACTTTTGTGAGAGGGGGTACACTTAGCATAGTTGGTACTTTATTTTTAGAAGAATCAGCATGAGCCTTTTATTTTACTTACACTTAATAAAATCAATTGTTTTTGTCAAAGGAAAAAACTTCAAAGACCAATTCACATAAGGTTCAAGTAAGGCACCCTTTATTAACTTGCAGCAAGGAGACAAAGCATGCAGGCAGAATGATTTGTCTGGACATTAATAATTAGTATGGCATTTTTATACAGTTCTTTCCATGTTACACAGAAATGTTCCTTCTATTGCTGACGTAGTTAGACACAGCTTTCTGTATTGTTCTACAGAAAATGTTACTAGACTAATTGCTGACTAGTTGAGAATAACTGCTGATTTACAAAACATTTGAGAAAAACAACCTGGCCTTGGTTCTTATTTTATCCCACCACAAACTTTCAATTCTTCAATTGTGCAGTTCTAATATATGTGTTACATTTTGCCTAGATTCAAGGTACATTTCTAGCTTAGGTACAAGTAATGCTGACTATGGTTTATACATTCAAGCATCCATTGTGCTCCTTATCAAAGCTTCTAACAGCTGTGTACTTTCTCATGGCATAAGCAGTAAATCAATAACTCTTTGTTAAGTCTCGTGACACTAGTAGAAATGAAATACTTCTTGTTATTTGCTGACATTAGCAGAAAATAGAATGCTTCTTGTTAAGTTTCTAATAGCTGTGCAGATTCATGCAGTGTGAACAGAATAAATGTATTAACCCTTTTAAACCTCGAATGCTTAATGCATATTACTAATACATATTTTTCTCACATTTCCCCCCTTTTAATACTTTTATTTTACTTTCAAAATAAGCATAAACAGTTTTTTACTTCCTCTAACCTCTTCCTACACAGGATTTGCAGTTAAGAGAGTCATTCAGTTTAAACTTATGAAAGCATTTTCAATTTTTCAGCAATTCTTCAAGTTCAGCACCTTGGTATAAGGTTTCTGAAACTGACATATCTATAAAGTCTTTAATCAGTCTTTTCATGGAGGGGATGCAGCAGCACATACATACCACCAGCAGGATCATTCCTACACAGATGGCAATCAAGATGTTCATTAGGATACTGCCCCACCCCCCAAGCAATCTTGGGAAAAAGTCCATCAATGGATTTGGTCCTGGCTTGGTCATAGCCGACACCTGCTGAATTACCTCAAGGTGATTGTCTATCTCGTGTTTGTGGTCAGGAATATACAAACAGTACTCCTCCTGGATTAAAGCGCAAGTACCTCCTCTCGCCACTAGCGTGAAGTCAAGAGCCATGCGGTTTTGAAGCACTACAGTTCTCATGGCAGTCAGTTCATCAGTCACCAATTCTAGAGCGGAAAAGGTTGCATTGCTCATTATTTTGAGAAGTTTAGACAGTTTTCTCAGTTCCCAGATTGATTTTGTTGCTCCATATGCTGGCAATACACCTGTCCACGAGATGATGGTATCACCCAATTCCATATGTGACAATCCATTTTTCCCTTGGTTCACAACATGATGGTTTTTCCAGCCCGCATTGATTTGCCCCACTGGGTTGACAGGTTTTTTGATTTCTCGTCGAACATTCCGAATTTTCCCCTAAGGTAAAACTGCTGTGTGTCGTATGACCAGAACCAGGTACCCCAAATAACAACTGCAGGACCAATTCTCAGGTAACCACTTATATGCTTTCCTACCACATACAAAGTAGCAATCTTCTACTTTGGTAGTAACTTTACTATGTCCTGGCTCTGGATGAAACATTTTTTTGTCAACTATAATCAGTTGTTTATAGAGGTCAGCATTATGTTTTACTTCATCAGTTGTCCTATGCATCAGTTCAAAAAATGAATCATAGCTTGTGTTGCAATAGGAACCTGTGTTGTCAGTTTTATTGTAGCATCTATATGGAACAGTCACATTGCAATTGCTCCAACCCATCTGAACTGTATTATTTTTGTAAAAGCACACAGTCCCCTTCTGTCAAACAGCCACGTGCAATGCTACTTTATCTTATGATGTGACATCTGATGTATCATAGACTACGTTTCCCCAGGTCTTGTTGGCTCCTAGGGGGACTGAAGTTAACAATAACCACCTGTATGCTGTTGGCAAAGCTGTGCAAATCCAGCAATTCAAAACATTAAAGGTCTCAGCATACACATATTTGATTGCCTGGTAAGTGTTGAAGTTTGGGTGCCACTCTACGTGCAACTCTCCGCGTTTATTCAGTTCAGTTTGTGTGGCTGGGAAAAGGAATGGCCACAACAAAAAGATCATTGTCACTAGTACAGTCAACAGGATGATTATGCAAAACTTTTGAGGAAACTGTTGTTCTGCATTCCTGTTTTCTCCGACTCTTCCGAATAGGTACATTTGGATCTTACTGGATCCTGTCATCTTTATTTCAGACATATGTTCTTACTCTCTGCCCTAATAGGACCTTTAGCACTGATGGTTTCTTCACTGGGGTTGAGATGGATCAGTCATATTGATCTAACCCCCCCTTTGTAGCCAGACTTTGTGCTGAGGGCCCTGATGGAGAGGTAAGATTTTTGTCCAGTTCAAAGTTCTTAACTAGTTTGCAGTGCGTCAGGTGGATCCACGAAGCTCACTCTGCTATCTTGACTGCAGTGGGTGTCGAAAGAAGCACCTGGTATGGACCTTCCCACCTTGGTGATGACCAATTCTTCTTTTTTATGGCCTTTATCCACACCCAGTCCCCGGGTGTCACTGCCACCTCTGATGTCTTGGTTTGTTTTTCTATCTGAAACAGAATTTGCCTGCAACAGATGTTTAGAATTCATTAACTTCTTCATGTATTCAGCTAGTGTAAAATCAGCTTCCTGGTCTGAGGACATGAGAAGTATACACTGGGGTGTATAATAAGCCCTTCCAAATAGTTTTTCAAAAGGAGTCAATCCTTTTGCAGTCGGAACAGTTCTCATGCTCAACAGCGCCAGGGGCAAACAATAAAGCCAATTATTTCCTGTCTCAGCTATTAACTTTCTCAATTTGTTTTTTAATATACCATTATGCCTTTCAACTAGCCCTGCAGATTGCGGATGGTATGCACAATGATTTTTTAAAGAAATAACAAAATGCTTACTTAACTGCTGTATGGTTTGGTTTACAAAATGTGTACCATTGTCACTGTAGATCCTTTCCGGAATGCCGAATCTAGGGATGATTTCTTTGGCAAGTACTTTTGCTACCATGGCTGCATCTGGATTTTTGGTTGGAAAGGCTTCCACCCATCTGGAAAACATATCTACAATGACAGGACAATACTTCTTATTTTCACATTTGTTCAATTCTATGAAATCCATACAGATAGTATGAAATGGATATGGTGGTGTAGGGAAGCTCCCTTGCTTGGGCTTTAATGCCCCTTGTGCATGATGTTTGTTGCAAATTTGACAGGTCAAACAGAATTTTTTAGAGTAGTTTGTAAATCCGTACGTTGTGAACACCTGGTTCACCAGCTGTACCATCCCCCCTGTTGAGACATGGCACTGTCCATGGCTCAACAAAGCTGCATATCTAAACAAATTAGATGGTAGTATCGGTTTCCCTTCTTTAGAGATGTTCATCCCCTTTTCGAGAATTGCTCCTCGTTTTACCCATCTATGTTTTTCAGCTTGAGTAGTGAGTGTCTGCATTGTTTTTAACATTTCTAAGTCTAAAATATCAGAGGGTTGTAGTTCCTCATTTAAAATAAATACTTCTGTAGCTGCTTGTTTTGCAGCTGTATCAGCTCTCACATTACCTTTTGAAATCCTATCTTGTTGCTTGGTGTGAACTGTGAATTTACAAATGGCTACTTTCTGAGGTAATTGAATAGATTCTAAAAGATCTAAAATAAACTGTGCATGATTTATAGATTTGCCAGTAGATGTTATCATTCCTCAGTTTTTCCACTGTTGCGCAAAAACATGTACAGTAGAAAAAGCATACTGGCTGTCAGTAAAAATGTTTACACATTTACCCTTTGGTAAGGTACATGCCCATGTCAAGGCAATCAATTCTGCTGCCTGTGCAGATAAGTTGTGTGGTAAAGGTTTTGCTTCTATAATCTCAGTGTCAGAAACTACTGCATATCCTACTAGGTTCTGTCCTGCAGGGCCCCTTTTGCACGAACCATCCACGTAGTATGTCACCTTGGCATCATCCAAGGGGACATCCGTGAGATCTTTTCTAGGTAGTGTCTTTTGCTCAATTACCTGCAGGCAGCGGTGTGGTGTGCCATCTGCAGGGGCCGGGAGCAGAGTAGAAGGGCTCAAAGTGGTGCATCGCTCAATTGTCATGTGTATTTGGCTCAACAATATAGTCATACAGGAAAGATGCCTAGCAGGGGAAAGATATGCCACCTTTTCTTGGTAGTAAAATAATTGCGATTGCATGAGGCACTCTCAAAGTGAGAGGGTGGAATAAGACTAGTGAGGCCGAAGCCTGTACTGCCATTGCAGCTGCAACTACTGCTTGTACACATTGGGGTAAGGACCGTGCCACTGGGTCTAGTTGTGATGAATAGTAAGCAATGGGGCGTTGCTTATCCCCATGCTGTTGTGTTAACACTGATGTCATATAACCTTGCTTACACTCTACAGTTTGGAAAAAAACGTTTACGATATTTTGGTAATCCTAGAACTAATGAGGATGCTATTAACTGCTTCAGTTTGCAGAAAGCGGATTCTGCTTCTGGTGTCCATTGTAACAAATCCTGTGCTGCCATAGGCTTCTTATATACGAGGTCAGTCAGAGGTGCAGATTCCAAAGCATAGTTTGGAATCCAGCTCCAGCAAAAATTAGATGTACCCAGGAAGGACGTCATTTCCTTCTTGGTAGTGGGTTTTGGTGCTTGCAAAATTGCTACTTTTCTGTCCTCATCTAATGTTCTACCTTCCTTGGATATTACATATCCCAGGTATCTGACTTGTTTTTTCCAAAGCTGCAGTTTATTTTTATTTACCTTATGTCCTTCAGTGGCTAAGAATCGTAATAGCGCTATGGTATCTTCTCTACAATCTTGCTGGGTGGGGGCCACCAGCAAGATGTCATCAACATAAAGTAAAATCTGACTGCCTCTTGGTGGGGTGAATCCTGCCAAGTTGCTTGCCATTTCTTGTGAGAATATTGTTGGACTTTCACAATATCCCTGTGGTAGTCGAGTATATGTATACCTTTTCCCCTGAAATGTGAATGCAAACCAATACTGGCTGTCAGGGTGTATCGGTATCGAAAAGAACGCATTGCTGATGTCTACCACAGAAAAATACTTCTGTTGAGGTTTTAAAATCATTCAACAGGGTGTGTGGGTCTGGCATCATAGGTGCCCTTGGTATTACTGCATCATTTACAGCTAGTAAATCTTGGACCATACGCCATTCTCCATTTGCTTTTTTGACTGGAAATAAGGGTGTATTACATGGTGAATCTGGAGATTCTACTAGTATCCCTCCTTTAAGTAAGGCTGCTATAATAGGCTTTATCCCTGCCTCTGCATCTTTTCTTAATGGATACTGTCTTTTCTGTGGTCTAAATGCTGATATTGGCATGATAGTAACCGGTCCCGCTGTACGAATAAGTCCTACATCTGATTTTCCTGTTGACCAGAGAGTTTCTGGTATATTCTGTAAGACATTCTCTTCCTCCTTTAATAGGAGTGCTAATCAGCTGTCCTTGCTAGACTGCAAGTGCACGGCTGGGTGGGTCTGAGTTATCCAATTCAACTTCTGTATTTGTATTCCCTGTTCTGACAGTTCTAATTATATCTGTTTCTCCCATCTCGTGACTTTTTCTCCTAGGTCTGCCCATTCTATATTTCTGTTTTTGGTTAAGCTAACGTGGTAATCGATTAGATTTATAAAGTGTAAAGAACTCCTGGGGCAATGAACAGCTGGCTACACTGTTCCCTTCTGTGTCCCAGTACAGGTTATGTAATATCAATCTGTTTGCATGATTCTTAAACAATTCTTGCTCATATTCCTTGTCAAGTCCTGGTGTGTTACAATAATACAGGGTACAGTGCAACAGGTGTTGCTTATCAATGTCAAGGGAGGGGAACATGCTGATGGCTACATTCATTAATTCTTCGGTCACAGTCCCTGGATCAGTCGTAACCAAGTCCTGGCTGTACCAATAAAACATTTCACCCTCCGATTGCACTGCAAAGGTATCAATTTGTTGCTGTGCTTCCATACCCTGCATGGTTGGGACTACTGCTATACCGAATAGTTGCATCAGGTCTCTGCCCAAGAGGTTTACTGGGCATTTTGCAGAAACAACAATTTTGCTTTTCTGAGTCAATCCTGAAACTGGATCAGTTATTGCAATATTATGGGAGAGGGGCTCCTGATACAGCTGTCCATTAGCTGCTTTTACCAGTATGTAATCAGGTGACTCCGTGTTTTCTGGTAGTTTGGAGGGATGTATCAGGGTTCGTGATGCCCCTGAGTCACACAAGAATTTGACTTCCCTCCCTTCTACCAAGAGTGTAACTTCTAGTTTTGTGTCTGCTAAATAGAGATCCAAGCTCAATAAAGGTAGGTCTAATATTTCATTTTCTTCATTGTCACTAACTTCTTCCACTTCCTCTATCTCTTCGGTCACATCCTCTACTCCTTCTATCACATTCTCATTTGTCCTTTCTTCGCTATCCCCTTCTAGTGATTCCTGACTACCGTATAGTCAGTCCTCACCCTCCTTGTCTTCCATGGTTGCCTTCTTGTTTTTCCTGCAATCCTTTGCCAAGTGTCCCTTTTAAAACATTCACCCCTTTTCTTTTGCCCTTCAAAGTCCTCTGATTGTTGATCAGATTGTTTGTTTCCCTGTGCATTTTTCTTGCCCTTTTTCCCAGACTGTACTACATAAACTTCTGCTCCATCTTCTACAGAAAATACTTGAGCTTTCTTTGTCTTTTTGCTATTAAAATGCCTTTTGGCATGCCTAGCATATTCAAGTAATGACTGTAACCTGCTTGTACGATGGTCTACCATGTGTTTTGTAATAAAACTGCTTATAGGTGCAATACTGCACTTTAACAATGCATTCTTTAACTGCTGCTCATATGGGGAATCTTGTGTTTGATCTTCAGGAACCTGCATTCCACAGTGGTTATTAAAACATTCTAATAGTCTGGCATAATACCGGTCAATAGTTTCACCTTCTTGTTGGATGCATTGATTAATGCAAGTCCAGTCTGCCCTAGGCTTCCATTTTTCAGAGATGCGGTCTGTAAGACCTTTTACTCTGTTGTCTAATTCTGCACTGTTATGTGGGAGGGGTCTTTGTGCAGCGTTACGGGGATTCCAGTTGCCACTAATCATGTGCCAGTCTGGCCCCACTATTTGTCTAACTACTTTTTCAACCTCTTCTCCATTTAGGCTATAACTCAGCCTCATTCCTTGTAAATCTTCAGAGAATTTTCTCAAATTAACTTTCGGATGGGGAATTCCCTCAGTGGCTTTCCTGATATCCTCCGGAGTCCAAGATCTATACACTAAAATAGTTGGGTCCTGATTATCTTGTCCTGCCTGAGGATTGGGTACTTCTATAAGTGGGCATATTTCTTCTTCACTCATAGATCATGAATTCTTAACCATTTGATACAACTCAATGCCTTCATTTGAGTTACCTGCCCTTGTTTGAGACCTGGTCCCGAGGGGATCTCAATATATGGTTTTATTTTCATAATGCCTCTTTCTTCAGTGACCACTGGATATCGTGGGGGTGGACTAACCTGTTCACTTGCTTCATATTCTGGTAAGGGAGGCAGAGGGGCTGATGCTATTACTAAGTTATTGTCCTCCTTGTCTAAAAACATTGTTTTTGAATTTTTGTTCTTTTGTTCCCTACGGTTTACTTCCTCAATCCACATGTGTGCCTGAGGAATTCCTAATTTACTTTGCTTTTTTACCCGACCTTTGGAATTGGTTTTGAGCTGTTTGACAAGTTTGATAAGCGAGGATTTTTCTAATTTTCCGTCGAATTCATATTTATTAACCCATTTTGAATAATATTTAATATTGTCGGCGCACTGCGACTGCATGTATTTTGCGTCTTCTGTTAACGGCGAATTTTGGGGTCTTTTTGTGCAATTATTACCCATTTTGTTCTACCCTTTTGATCGTTATGTAACTTCTCTTATTTTTAATGTGATACCACGGATTTTGTTATATTCTCTTCAGAATGACTGCTCCCCAGGAACATGAAGCAGAAGTACTCCCTAACCCAATTCAAGTATAACCTGAAAAACATGGGGAATTGGAAATTTACCCCAGTTTAGCTCATGTATGTCTAATGGACAATGATTTATCTTCCAGGCCCCTGCTTATTAATGTGTCATCTCATAAACCCCTCCTTAAAGTACCAAGAGTACCAGTACTTGCTAGAGATTTGGAATGGATGGCTAGGCTTAAAAAGGTCCCAATGGTCATTACCCTAATGCACACCTATGAACCTATAAACTCCAAAGGCTAGGTAAGTCATAAACTAAGCAGAACTGAGGCCAGCATTCTATCACTGAGAGTGAAGGCTTGCTGTTGAAGTGGATGCTGTCATCAGTGAATTATTGTCTCCATGGCAATGACTTTACACTGGTCAAAGGCTATGAATTTCCGTCGCTCATTATGGCTGCACCAGAAACAGGACAAGAACACTACACCTTGTAGCTAGGTGGTCTCTTTACAGTCAGGTACGTTTGTTGTAAAACAACAGTGTGGTTTGAGCCTTCACAATGCAGATGGCATGTCTAGTGCTCACAGCCTAATTACTGGGACTGAAACTGAAGGTTTCACATTGGGTGGGGTCAATGTAGTGCAGTGTGACAGTTTTCACTGATTGATGTGGCAGAATTATATAAAGCAGAAGTGAAGTTTTGTGACAATATTGCTGCAAACAGAA
Organism: Protopterus annectens; assembly: GCF_019279795.1. Classification (NCBI taxonomy): domain Eukaryota; kingdom Metazoa; phylum Chordata; order Ceratodontiformes; family Protopteridae; genus Protopterus; species Protopterus annectens. The sequence goes on from NC_056735.1 coordinate 1,547,345,740, forward strand.
TGCTGTAAGTATGTTATAAATACTGTAAATGTTGATAAACCTTTAAGTCTCTCTTTTCTAAAATGTTTACCATCAGAAGTGTTTATACCACTCCAGTTATTCCACCAAAGTGGCATGTAAATAGAAGGCTATGACCATGTTGGATAGAGATGCTAACTTGTTGATGCAGTGGGAGTCTGTTGCTATAGCTGGGATTCTGCCGAGTATGATGCAATAAAGGAGAAAACTTCCAGGAATAACTTCTATGAGCCTGGAAATCTTCCTGCATTTGGAAAAGTAAAATAACATAGACTATGCTACAACCTATAAGACAGAACACTTTTGTGAGAGGGGGTACACTTAGCATAGTTGGTACTTTATTTTTAGAAGAATCAGCATGAGCCTTTTATTTTACTTACACTTAATAAAATCAATTGTTTTTTAATGACTGATGGTCTTTTTTTGTATCATCATCATCATTATCATCCCCCTTTTTCCCATTTTCTACATGGTGTTAGGGTGTCGTGTTAACTGCCGCCATCTCTCTCAGTTCAGTGTCACACTCCTGCTTTCTTCAGCACTCATACATGATTGTCACAGATCTTCTGTCTCTGCTTTTCTGCACATGTGCCTGAACCACCGTAATCTGCTCTATTTGATCTTTTCTACAATTGGCACTACTTTCATTCTGCTCTTATGTCCTCATTTCTTCACCTGCTCCACAGTGTGCATCCCACCACCCATCTTAGGCACTTAATTTCCATCACTTCAAGCTTCCTCATCCGCAGTGCCTTTACTGCCCAAGTTTCTGTACTATACAGAAGTATTGGCCACACCACAGTCTTGTACACCTTACTTTTCAGCTTCTTTGGCACGCTCCTGTCATACAATATATATGACACTCTCTGTCATTTGGCTACAGGACCTCTTATTCTACATTTGACCTTTCCTCAACCACCTCTCCCACATCCTTAAAGCCATTACCTTATTCCACTAACTTCCCACCTATTTCAATTCTCAGTTTCTTCTGATTTCCCCAATTTGCTGCCATTACCACTGTCTTGCCTGTTCTTAGTTTCATCCTATGTGCTTTCAGTTTTGCATTCCATTCCCCTGTTCTTTGCTGAAGTACTTACTCAGAGTCTGGCTGCAATGACACATCATCTGCATTCAGCAACTGTCCCCTCCAACCTGTTTGCTAATGTGGTCCATCACCAGTATGAACAGCAATGGGCTCAGCCTCAGAGTTGAACCCTGATGTGCACCCACTACCCGGGAACCTCTCTGTGAGACTGAACAATGCTTGTATTTAAGTCATTGGATCTTTGTACATAGCCTGCACTAATTCTACCATTGTTTATGTTTTATACACATGTGTGTGTGTGTGTATATATATATATATATATATATATATATATATGTATATATATATATATATATGTGTATATATATATATATATATATATATATATATATATATATATATATATATATATATATATATATATGTATATATATATATATATATATATATATATATACACACACACACACACACACACACACACACACACACACACACACACATAGAGAGAGAGAGATAGACAGACAGATAGGTAGATAGATAGATAGATAGATAGATAGATAGATAGATAGATAGATAGATAGATAGATAGATAGATAGAGACACACATGCAATAATCCAGTCACTTGCATGTGGCACACCACTGAAACAAGCTGGTATACATGACAGGAATTAACCTGTTAACAATATAGTTACATCTGATAATTAGGCATTGCCTAAACTGTTATCAAAGAGGGAAACATGTTTAAAATGACACACATGATGCAGATGTACAGGAAGTTTTTAGTTACACTTCTCATTAGTCAGCTCTTTGGGATTGTTATACATCATTATCCAACTCCTGTTAGATGAAAACAGATCTGCAACAAGCTTGTGTGATGACAGGTATTTAATGTGTAGCAGACCTGCTTATCTAACAGTTAAGATAAAAAAGTATTACTTTATCAAGCAAAAATATGCAAATCTCAAGTACTAGCCAGGCTGTGGTGACAAATACCATTGCTTCATTTCACTCTAGTTTTTCATCTCTGCGTTACTACTGCATTATGTAGGCCTCAGAGCAAGTTCTCCCATCAAAGACTCAGCAGTGAAATTTGATGTTTTATGAGTTATTCCAAGGACTTATTGTCTTCAGAGGAAAGCACATCCTTTTAACTTTATGCTGAAAAGACATTGCAGTAACACCTACATTACTTCAATATATACGCATTCAGCACATTTTTTTATCTTTCAGAGATAACTAGTGCAGACAATTTTGATATATTCCAGGAAAATGAGGGTTTTATAGAAACTGTCTTGAGAACTATAATGACATATTGAGGCATCCACAATTGTAACATGACAAGATTTTTTTTAATGCTTTTGAGGTTTATGAGCCTTTGCCTTCATATATATATATATATATATATATATAAATATATATCGATACTGTGGATTCCTGCAAATGTCTCTTTAAACTGCTGCGGTACCTCAAAGCTCCAGCTGACTTGCTTTTTTCCTTTAATTGCTTGATGACAGAATCTACTCTGTGGTTTTAGAAAGTGACTCTTACTGTTTTGTCACATTTGCTGTTCCTAACTTAAAAAAAGGAAAAAAAGCTTTCAAGTAATCCTGGAAAACAGAGCTGATTCAGGTTCACCTACAGGGAAAAAAAAAAAACAATTGAGAGTTTGATTTTTGTTTCAATAGTAATATCACACATATATGAATAGTTAGAGTCAATTTGATTTATGGATAAAACTGATGTGACAATGGAGATAATTCATCGGGCAGCTATTGATAACCATTTTCCTTTCATGTGATGCCATTTAAGGTTTGAGTGTGCGTGTGTGTGTGTGTGTGTGTGTGTGTGTGTGTGTGTGTGCGTGTGTGCGTGTGTGCGTGTGTGCATGTGTGTGTGTGTGTGTGTGTGTGTGTGTGTGTGTGTGTGTGTGTGTGTGTGTGCATGTGCGCGCAGGTCATAAAAGTTGCCCAAAAGACAACTTGTCATACAGAAAAACAAAAGCCAGAACAACTGATCAAAAATCAGCACACATATATATATATATAAATATATATATATATATATATATATATATATATATATATATATATATATATATATATATATACTACAATAAAGTGAGAATCTGGGAATCTGACTTTTCCCCACAGTAATGCACCCTCTGAGTTCATATATATGATTAGAGTAGGTGTGAGGGTGCAAGGGAGGCTTGTCCCTGTAAAAAAAGGTTTTCTTGTTTTTTTTTTTTTTTCTTGATAGGCTACTAATCAGCTAGTTGTGTTCAAACACTGACCATCTGATATTTTGCCTTTTCAATTTATCTATCTGTCTGCTTATCTATCTATCTATGGATAGATAGAAAGATTGAGATTTATATACATATATATATATATATATATATATATATATATATATATATATATATGGGTCTATATGAATTCAGCGAAAATCCAGCAAATGAAATTCACTTCAGCGAACTGCAGAATTTTTTCTTTGGTTTGTAAACACTTGGCCATCACCTCATCTTTGCTCTTTTCTTTGCTGCAGCACAATCTCGGAGTTGGTAAATGTAGTTAAGGGGGTGCGGGTGCCCCCCATTGGGGGTGTGGGGCCAAAGACCCCACTTGGGTGTATTTGATTTAGCCCATTGTGTGCTCTGGATGACTGGTGGGAGAGTGTTTGAGAATCATGTGAAAACTTCACTGTAGATGGAAAAGTAGGATGTACAAAAAAAAAGTTCTAAGCTTGTTTCCTGCCTTTCATGTAACTAGTCTAGTCCAGATACAGATTTGCTGTATCCAGGACTGTTTGTAAGCTTCTGAGCCCCCCCCCAGACCTTTCTGTGTGGGATGGAAGCCTTCTAGCTTATCAGCGGGAGTGGTAAGCACTAGGTAGTCTATCTGCCACAAGAGGAGTGGTTTCTGGACCAGAAATTGTAGTTTATTGGCCGTCTGATCAGTTTTTTTCATCTCTTTCAACTTTCTGGTTTAAAAGCCCATATTTGAGCTTGTTTCCCACCTTTCCTGTAACTAATCAAGTCCAGATACAGATTTACTGTATCCAAGACTGTTTGTAAGCTTCTGTGCCCCCAAGCCTTTCTGTGTCAGTGGGAAACCTTCTAGTTTATCAGTCAGAGTGGTAAGCACTAGGTAGCCTATCTAGCCTACAGATTTGCTGTATCCAGGACTATTTGTAAGCTTCTGAGCAGTACCAAAAACTCTGCTCTTCAATTTTTCCCTTACATCTGCTAATTCTCTCCTCTTCTGCACTTTTACTAGCTTATTAGTCTAGCACTTTACCAGACTTCTTGTAGCAATTATTGTAGCACACAATAGAGCTACCAGCACTAAACATTCTAGAAGGAAACAGCTCCAGTACTTATCATTATAGCCCACCTCTCCAAGCATGTCTAAAGGTCAGTTCCCTGTGCTTTCTCCTATTAACCTGGTGAACTTGGGTATCCTGAGGCAATGTAGCAACTGCCTCATGTACACTGACAACCTTCTCCTCTTACCTACAAACACTCAGACTTGCGAGAGATGCACTTATACACCCAAACTGGAAGCCATGCACTCTCCAGCCAAGACCAGAATAGCTGGTCAAGCGAAGGTCAACACTTGCACCACACCACATGAAACACATAGCCCTACAAAATATACACCAGCACTACCTTCACATAAAAACACAAACCACACCCACAGCTTTGTGGAGGGTCTCAATAAAAATCTACCCAAACAGCAGAGACCTCCAAGGCAGAAACGCACTCAACCACCACAATACAACACTAATCATGAGACAGATTATACTCCTATACAGTATGCCACTCAACCAAAGTCCCTAAGGCAAAACAGCATGCCCAACAAACTAGTCAAAGGTGACTCGATAGTGAGGCACACTGATGTCCCACTCACTAGGTTGAATAAGGAGAAAGTAACAGTCAGCTGCCTGTCAGGTGCCAGGATCCACCACATAGCGCACGGACTCAGGTCCCTCAACAACAGGTACAAATATGACTCTGTCATTGTACATGTGGGTTTGAATGACCTGAGATATACCTCCCTGGACTACATGAAAAGAGATATAGAGGAGCTCTCGGATTACATAGCCCAGGCAGGTATTACACTTGCCCTGAGCAGTCTCCTACCATCACCCAGAATGATACCACAGTACAAGAAGAAAATGATTGATTTTAACAATTGGCTAAGTTTCTGGTGTGATTCTAAGGGGATCCAGTATCTGTCTGCCATGATTGACAGACCTCAATGCTTTGCCAGAGATGGCCTGCATCTGTCACCCCCTGGGCTTCTGGATACTGGCCAAGGCTCTTGCCACCCCTATAGTGCCTATTTTAGGTGGTGTTCCAAAGACCAAATTACCACCCTAACAGCTACAAACAAAATGCAATCTGAGGGTCATGCTGCTCAATGCTAGAAGTTTAAATCTCAAAATGCACTCACTCGAAGCACTCCTTAAAATAGAGAACATCGACATTTGTGCTGTAACAGAGACCTGGTTCAAGGCAGCAGAAAGCACCCCTGTACTCTCAGGCTAAAACTCATTCCACACTTTTTGGCCACAGAAACTTGGACCGAAGCTCCAAAGGAGGTTGTGTTTCAATATTCATAAAGGATGCGCACACCTCCAGACTAGTAGCCCAACATAACACATCAGAGATACTTCAGGTACAGGTAACATTGGGCAAGACAGCAATTCAGGTCGTAGCCTGCTATAGGTCCACAACCATGTCCCAAGACTCACACTCCACATTCCTAAGCACCCTAGAGAATATTAGGGTCCAACCTAACACTCTCATACTGGGCGACTTTAACTACCCCTCCATTAACTGGGTAAACTACTCATGTACCAATACACTTGCCCAATGTTTCCTGGAATTCATTAATTCCAATGCCCTGGACCAGCTCATTCTTACCCCCACTAGAGGTAGCAACATACTTGACCTGGTCATTACTAACATGGGCGACCATTGCTCTACAACAATAGTCAACTCCTCCCTGGTTGGATCCAACCACAAACAAATCACCTTGGAAATCCACATCCCTCCCACCCCCCCTGCAAAGGTAAACATCATGAAGAACTTCTCCAAAGCTAACTTTGGGCTCCTAAAAACAGAGGTGGCTAACTTCACGGCACCCATGCAAATGGAGAATAGTTGTATGACCGCCAAATCATACACCAGTGCATTGTACGAACACGAACACAAATGCATGGATCTTGCCATACCCAATAGAACCAAGACACTCTTCTCCAAAAAAAGGAAGCCAATCTGGTGATACCCTGCCATAAACAAACTCTACAACAGAAGGAGGAAACTGGTGTGGAATAAGGTGAACTGCCAAGACTGGAAAATCTCTCTTATCAGCATCAACAAAAAGTTTAGATCCTTCATCAGATCCTATAAAGCTAGCTATGAAAACAGAATTGCAGCAGATAGTAAAGACAACCACAAGGCCTTCTATAGTTATGTAAAGAATTTCCATGGCAATACCCAGATTTGCTCTGAGCTATGGCACAATGGTACCTCCTATACCGTGCCAATACATATTGGCAATATACTGGCCAACTGATTCAGTGTCAGTTTTACCCCTCTCTCTCCCATCAAAGGACCAATCACAATACCAGTAGATTGCCAGGCACCCAGTATTACTGCTGCACAGGTTAAAACAGCACTGTCCAAGGCCAAGAATGCAGTTTCTATGGGACGTGACAATATCCCCGGCTGTGTTCTACAAGAACTACAGAGTGAACTGGCACCTAACCTGTGTGCCCTGTTCAATCACAGCCTTACCTCAGGCTTTGCCCCTACTGAATGGCATACTGCTACAGTCACCCTCTCCATAAAGGAGGAGCTTCTACAGACTCTGGGAACTCTATTCCCATTAGCCTGACTAGTCTGATATGCAAAGCTATGGAATGTATCATCATGGACCTAATAAACAAGGATATAGGGAATCTCCAAACTCTGGATCCCACACAGTTTGGTTTTGTGAAGAGTACATCATGCCTGCTCAACCTGATCGACTTCTTTGAGTCAGTCACCAGAGCTGTCGATGAAGACAAGGTGGTTCATACAGACTACCTTGATCTGGCCAAGGCCTTTGATACTATTCCCCACTCAGGAATCATAGAAAAATTCAGTAATCTAGGCATCAACCACTATATCACTAGATGGATTACAAAATGGCTCACTGATAGAACCCACAATGTGAAAGTAGCTGACTCCAAGTCAGACTGCTGACCAGTCACGAGTGGAATCCCACAGGGCTCAGTCCTGGGTCCTCTCCTGTTTGGTATCTACTTTTCTGAAGTCCAGGCCAACACGAAGGGACACTGGCTGACAAAGTTTGCAGACGATTGCAAGTTGGGAGCTATTATTAACTCCCCAAGTGATGTTGACATCTTACAGAAAGGCCTCACTGAGCCCAAGGACTGGTGTCAGAACCATGACATTAATCTCAATGCCAAAAAATGTGTAGTCATCCCCTTTTGGAAAAACCCAGTTCCCATGAATTACCAGATCAATGATAGACCACTGAATGCAGGAGTTATAAGAGCTCTAGGAACACGGGTTGACAGCAACCTCTCTTTTGACCACCACATTGCCACTGTGGTCAGAAAGTCCTTCTATGTGGCACATCTCATTACTAAGGGTTTTGCATCCAGGAAGAAAGAGGACATTGTCTCCCTCTACTCTTCCCTCATTAGGCCAGTCATTGAGTACAATACCCCATTTGGCATATACCTCACTAGACTCCTGCAACAAATGGAGAGGCTGCAAAAGTACCTCACAAAGAGGATCCTAGGCTTTAAATACTTGTCCTATATGTACAGACTAAAAAAACTCCAGCTATTCTCTGTCTCATATCACCTACTTAGAGGCAATCTCTGCTTGACTTACAAAGCCATGTCTGATCCAGCTCTGTTAGAAATGCTTCATCTAAAGAAATCACAATCCCTCCACACCACACACTCCAGAGACCTCATCTTCATTAACACAATCAACAGAACAAGCTGGAGGGACAGGTTCATAACCCAGAGACTGCCCATGTTATGGAACAGACTTCTCTGACATGTCAAAAAGAGGACCTCAGTGGCCCTCTTCAAGAGAAATCTTGATGAGTGGATGGAAAATAGAAAATTCACCCTGGGGATCACTCCAGTGGCTCTACTTGACAGAGGCACTGGGAACTAAGGTCGGGTGCCACGATGCCAGGGTAATCATATGGGCTAGGCTTTTAAAGGCTCCAGGGCCATTAGCCTAGTACACACCTATTGACCTATGAACCTATCACCTCTAGCTTCCTTTACTGCTCTTCTTTCCTGGCACAGACTTCTGTGCCAGACACTAGTACTGGTTCACCACTGATTGCTGGTGTATTTCATCACCACTACGAAGAGCAGAGGGCTCAGATACAAATTCTGATTCACACCCTCTTCCACTGCAAACACTGTTTCTACTCATGTCATTGTCCTTGTATGTTGCCTGCACTAATTCTATAATGTATGTATGCCTATGTCTTAAGTGTTTAAAAATATAAAAAAAAAAATGTGTCTGGGACTTTTGAACCACACATGACTGCCCAGATTAGCTTTCTTGAAACCATGTCATACGTTTTCTCCAAGACTAGGAATGCTGAGTTGAACTCTTCCTCATCTGTAGCTTCTTTACTATCTGTCTCATTAGTAACATGCAACGTGACAGAAGTTTGATACCTCCATACTACTCACAGTTGTGAATGTCCCATTTATTCTTACTCTGGCATGTCAATGTTTATTCTCCAGCCAACTGGGATACTTCTTTCTCTCCATAATGCTATGAGTGCCCTTAGCTGCAATTTCTCCCCAAGCCACTCAACACCTTGATCGTACCTCTCAGGATCTCTTCCAAGCCTGTTGCTTTCTCTGACTTCATTTTGCTTAGGGCTGTCCTTACTTCTTCTAGGGTGAGATATTCTTATTATCTCATTGTAGACTGAGTTTGAAGCAGTGCAGCTTGTGTGTGGTTTACCTCTTTTAGAAGCTAAATTAACTTGAAAAAAAATAGTCTAGTAGCAAATCCCATAAAAAAAAAAAAAAGTCCTTTAATGCAATACAAACATGAATACAAAAATGCTGTTAAAATATTCAAGTTTAATACGATACTGAAAGTAAATATGAAAATATTGTTAAAACATTCAGGTTAAGTTCTTTTATCTGTAGGTGTGTCACTTCCATTCACTGTTTAAGTGTTATGTGTATCTTTTCATTCATGGTTCTGAAGATGTCCAATGTGTTGGACATGGTTGGACTTGTCTTTTTATAGGATTTGCTACTGGATTATTGGTGGTTGTTTTTGAGTTAATTTAGCGGTGTTATCTTCCAATACAGGGTATTCAAGACTGTTTGTTGATCATTCAGAAGCTACTATATGTACTCCTTCCATTTGCCTTTGATGTCCTTTGGATGTGAACAGGCTGATGCTGGCATCCATTAAGAAGAGTGTCTAATGACTATCTTTTGTTATCTTTCTGTCTTTGCCTTTCAACTTCATAGAGTTTCTGTGCGTCATTTGCTGATTCCTTTTCCAGAATTTGTTAGAGTGTTTCTCATGTCTTCATCTTTGCTATTGCAGCTGCTCTCTCAGGATCTTTGCTAGCCATCACTTTTCCTTCCTAGCCTGGTCCATGTTTTCTATCTCCCATTTTTCCTGCACACCTTTCTTTAGATGACTTCATGGACTTTTTCATTACACCACTAGCTTTCTTTGTATACCTTATTTCCATACCACACTTGGTCTCATATCTGTTGTATAGTCCTTAAATATGCTGTGTTGAGATTTTACTATTCTTCTTCAACTATTCATATTTCATCTTCTTACTGAGGTGCTACAGTCCTGCATTTTTACTTGAACTCTTGTGTTTTCTTTCACATCAGCTTCAAGGCCTTCAGTCTAGTCAATTTTGACCTTAAAGCCTTTCATGACCACTACTTGCAGCTGATTGTATCCACCAGTGTTTTATACTGTGGGCTGAGTTTTTCGCTGCGGATGACGTTGCAGTCTGATTTTACTCCAATTAATTTTCCTTATTATGAGGAAGGTTACATTGAGTTACATGCTGTGCACTCTTGTATGCGATCTTGTGACTGTCTCTCTTCTTGAACAGTGTGTTGGCCACCGTCAAGCCATTTTCCAGACAGAAGTCTAGAATGGCTTCTCATTTTTATTCCTTTTGCCTCACTCATGTGACCACAGGTTGTCCCCATATCCTGTTCTGTCTCTTCCAAAATCTGCATTCTATTCCCCCATAACCAACATCAACTCATGTATTCATGCAGTAGATACAGCACCGACTAGATAAAGCAAGACTACTCATGTTGTCTTGCTTTATCTAGTCGGTGCTGTAATTGCTGTATGAATACATTCTTATCGCAACCAGTATCTAGGGCATTGACTGAGATTATGAATATTGCCCTATCCTTACTTTGGAGTCTGATGGCCATGAGTCAGTCACTAATTCAGATCACATTCTTTACTGTCTTCTGAAGCCTCTTTCTCCCTACATGTTCCACATAATATCTAGTCTGTCCTCCCCCTGAGAGTAGATTTTAGACCACAAGCCAAGTCATTTTTCTGCACTGCCCTTTGATCTTGTTTACTGGATAAAGAGGATATATTGTCTCCTTTTACCATCATGTCATCTGTTTCTAAGTTGCTTTCTTGCATCCTGTCAGGGTACCTATAGTGACTGTACTAATCCTTAGTTCATATTTGGCAGGTTGATTGCTTTTATATCCAGCTTTCACTCACTAGAGCTAACCCAGGTAATCTAAGTTGGTCAACTGGACACTGTTTGGCCAATACCTTATAGACCCAGATCTACTGAGTTTTATGGCAGACACAGACTAGTCAATATGGGCACATTGACTCATCCCACCATTAACTTGGTTCCTTGTCGATAGTCAAAGCAGGCTGGTTCCTTAACGCACATAACACCAGCAAATAGCTATGCACATTTTGGCAGTAGTCAATGTAAACAATCACCTAGAGCCAATGTTCACACTGTTGAGTGGCTAGCCCAGACAGTTCACCCAGTCTGTGATCCATGTTCATCTGTAGAGGATACTGCGCACCGCAGTTGATGCCAAAACAGTTGGTCTGTGTACCTGTTCTCATAATACCATTGAATCACCTGTCATTGAAATGTGTTCTTCACCAGATTCTAAAACAGCATTTAATACATTATCCAAATTATGAAGTAATAATACATTATCGAAATTACGAAGATCATCTATGCCAGCTGCATTGCTGGGACAGCTTATCTCATCTTTTGTTTCTAAGATGTTACCATACATTGATTTCGGATTGATACAGTCTAGCAGAATATTTTTATTATATGGATAATCAAAATGGTGATAATGTTTATGAAAAAGAAACCATGAAGATTTTTTTATATTCTCTGATTCCTGTCTGTCAGTTACTCAAGCCAGCTGCTGTGACAGTATCAAACATTGGTAAAGAAGGATATCATGAATCAGATGCTAATCTCTATAGAAGTTTATTAGAAAAATTCTGAAGTGATTACTGATTTTCTTGCATCCACAACTTCAACTATTTCTAATTTCCACATAAGTCATACCAGGGGTGAGTTTGTGAATACCCATTCAGACATCCAGCTCTTTTCTTTTCAAGACAGGCAGTATGCCTCACTGCTTAATTTGGAGATGAATGTTGTTCAAGAGAAGGGTAAAGCACAAATCTATCCCTCTTCCTAGTATTATTTATTGGTTGGGGTATATTTAAGTCTCTGGCCTTAATGTTAGCTGGACTGTTTGATTTTATGAGGTATAAGTGTTCTTGTACAATGGGCAGGCACGATGGTGCAGCGGTTAGCTTTGTCGCCTCACAGCGAGTGGTTCTCTGGTTCAATCCTCAGCTGGACTGCTATCTGTATGGAGTCTGCATGTCCTCCCTGTGGTTGTGTGGGTTTCCTGCAGGTGCTCCAATTTCCTCCCACATCCCAAAGACATGCTGTAGGTGGATTGGAGACTCTAAATTGGCCCTAGGTGTGAGTGAGTGCATTGTGTGTACCTTCTGTGAACAGGTGGGTGCCGGGCTGGCAACTAAACACGGTAAAACTGTACTGCCAGTCATGAGTGGACAGGTGATTCACTGTGGTGACCCCTAACTGGGGAAAGCCAGAAGAAGAGCTCTTGGACTACCACATCCCTTATAGCCATATAAGTAAGGCTCAAGTCACCCTAAAGATGTCTATATGAAACTGAGTACATGGACAAAACCTGCAGTCTTTCCTGGTAGTTAAAGTCTTCTTAACTCCCAATCTTTTTAGTTCCATACTTCTGGGGTCTCTCCAATTGTTTGAGGTGCTTAGTAAAATACATTCCAAAGAGGCCATTGTACTCAATGATGGGTCTAATCAGTACTGACTACAAGGAGGTGAGGACTTATTTAACTATAGAAGATATACCTTTAACTCTGTGCTGTGCTAGGTAAAAAGACTTCTTAACCACTGTTCCAATGAGATGGTTAAACCTAAGGGACTGTCATGTACAAAAACTGATCACAGCACATTCGTTTTGAGATGGTGTGTTTCCATGCTGTAACTAGGAGTTGGGGGTGATCACATAATACTACAATGTTGTACTTTTTGGCATTGATCTTGAGCTTATTTGAGTACACTAGCTAGTACCAGCTGTGCTGGAATGCATGTATGTCAGAGGTGGACTTGATGCTGACTCTTAGCTTACAATCACCCACTAACTTTGTTAATTCTCATTTGAAAATTAGAGATCACAGAGGTAGGTACCAAACAGCACAGGTCCCACAACTGATACCTACAGGGCTCCTTTATGTTTTCATAGGATGCTCCCCCACTCTCACAGTGTGAGTCCTAGCTCTAAGCCAGTTGGCCATCCACCTAACCCCATACAGGTCAATTTGGAATTTATTCAATTTATTTATTATATTTCCATGTAGTATGGTAGTGAATGCTTTGGCAAGGTTGAGGTATACTGCGTGTCAAAAAGCCTGTGTAACACTCTCAATGAAGTTTAAAAGATTCATTAGACAGGGTCTATCCTAGCAAAGCCAGACTGCTGGGTGGTTGTGTCTAATGGGACTTGTGATGTCATAGTTAATTAGGTCCATTATAATATATTCCATGGATTTGTGTATAAGACTCATTAGGCTGATGTGTCTGTAATTCCTTGGTCTCTGTGATGTGGCCAGTCTTATGGAATAGTATTACAACAGCTGTGAGCCACACCTGTGGGAAAAAATCCATTTTATAGGCTCAGGTTGAACAGTTGGAGAGTTTGATCCTTGCTTAGTGCTATTAGCTACGCAACCTGATAAATTAACAGGCCACATAGACAATCTATTCATCATTTTAGAGAGTACCTTCAGTAAGTGTAATGATTGGCAGCATAATTCTTTAGGGATAGATGGGTGTTGAATATATATCTCAAGGGTGAAGTTGACACAAACATTTTAGAAAATATATTAGTGATATTCACAGGATCTGAGTAGCTGATACCATTGTGAATAAGCTCAAGCAATGTTGGGAGTTATTTCTTGAATAAATGTAGAATGATTAGTACTTGTCCAGCTTTGGGCCTGGACTGCGTTCACTGGATGCTTTATTTTTTCTCATGTTCCTTTGGTGGATGCAAAACTGCCCAAAGTGCTCTTCATTGTATATTATCGACTTTATTTGATAAATAAATCATAGTTTGTATAAATCAAGAAACAAGAACTGACTAGCTAGTGTGACATACACAATTTTTTGGTCTTCTGTAGTAAGTCAATTCAATATCATCTCACTACTGTTAGGGAAAAACAATGTACCCTAAATCATTTGATCTAAACTTTCATACTGTATTTGATCATCATGTGGCAGCAGTGGTCAGAAAAGCCTTTTTCTTGGTTCATCTCATAAGTGAAGAGATTGCATCCAGAAAAAAAGCAGGTTATTACCTCTCTGTACTCCTCCCTCATTAGATCTATAATTGAGTATAATGCCCAGTTTGGTATGTGCATCTCCAAACACCTGCACCAACTGGAAAGGCCACTGAAATACCTCACAAAAATAATTCATGGCCTCCAACACCTGTCCTATGTGGACAGGTTCAAATCACTATCACTTTACTTGGCATCATACAGATTGCTCAGTGGTGAGCTGTGTCTCGCTTACAAGGCAATATCAAACCCTGCCCTACTAGAGATGCTCTATATCCATACGTCTAACTCCTCACACATTACCCACTCAGTAGGCCTAAGTCTAATATGTGACATCAACCAAACCTTCTGGAGAGATAGGTTTGTCTCCCAGATGATGCCCCGTCTATGGAATAGACTTCTCATACATGTTAAACAGAGTACCTCTCTGGCCCTCTTCAAGCACAACCTTGATGAGTGGATGAGAAGCCACACATTTGTCCCAGGGTTTCCACCTTTGTCCCTCACTGACAGGAGCAACAGGTGCTGACTGAGGTTTCGCTTTTGGGATAAACTCTTGGCTAGGCTTGTAAGGGCCCCAGGGCCATTTGCCTAGTAAACTCCTATGATCAAATGATCTTAAGCAATTCACTTAAGCATATGGTATTCAGAAGTTATCTCCTAAAAACAGAAATAATATAGAATCTTACAAGTAAGGGACTTTCCCTGTTAGCAATGTTTGAAAATGTGGATATTTCATGGGAGATATGAAAAAGTACTTTTTGATAGAAAGGGTGATGTCTGATATGAACAGTATTTAAGCAAATTTTAATTGTGAATAAAAGTGATAGGCTCCAAATAGTCAGCTTGTACAATATAATTTATTAGTTAACAGGATATGAACTGAAGTTCATTATTGGAAAAGGGGGTCTAATTATTCAAATGAAGTTAGTCCTCTGTACATTTAACAATATGGCCAATATTGCTACTTTCTTCCATTTACTCCTGAGTTAAATTTGTAGGTTAATTCTGTAGTTGCCATTGTGGCAATACCACTTCCTCACTGCTGAAAAGTTGATGTAGCTGCCATTTAACAACTGAGCCAGCCTACATGGTGGGTTATGGCTATTCAAGGTTTTCTTCATGGACTATTCTCCTATCTTATGCAGTATCCTATCAGCATATGGACAGCCTTAGGATGTGCAGTTCACATTTGCCCTCAACTTAACCTTAATTTAAATTGTGCATGACTAGCACTTAGGACAGCCACAAACGATAACATTTCCCTTGAAATAAGACATTAAACAGACCTAGCTGAATTTAATAATAAAATTAACAACTTTTTATAAAATTAAATTGAAAATATGCATGTCTTTAGGAGCTGATTGATTTTACCTTACTTTCCAGATGGTGAGAATCATATACATATTTTTAACTGATTTAGTAAGAGCAAGAGGGTCTCCCATTTGATTCTCGGCTGAAGCACTTTCTGTTTGGAGTTTGCATGTTCTCCTTGTGGTAAAGTGGTGTTCGAAAGACATGCGTGAATGGACATGCCTTCGTTGAAGGTTGGACGTTGGGCTGGCACCTCAGCACCGTAAAAAATATACTGCCAATCATTAGCAGATCGGAGTTTCGCTGTGGCGACTCCTAACCAGGAAAGAGCCGAAAGGAGAAGAAGAAGTAACAGCCTTTAATATAATGTTTTCCTGAGTAGTTTAGATGCCTTTGCACATTGAATGGCATTGTGTATTTCATTTCTTTTTTCAGAGATCTAAAATATTTCTCTGTTGAGTGTGCTAGCCTTCATTATTATGAGATCTTACATGTTAAGCATGATAAGGAATAGAATGACACTGGCAAGACCAAATCTAAAAGCCTGAAAGTAGCATTAAACAAAAAATATAATTATTCAGTTAAGTAATGTAAATGTACCAAATGTAAAAAAAAATTAACATACTTAAAAATATTTTACTTTTGGACATCACAAGATGCCACGTAACAGAAAATAGGAGCTCAATATATACAGCACAGATAAATCTCATAATGTTGACCCCCCCCACACACACACGCACACACACTCACACACACACACACACACACACACACACACACACACACACACACACACACACACACACACACACACACACACATACACACAAAATCATTGATTTAGAATTCATACATAAGCTATACAAGTATACAGATAACAAATGGGGTATGAGAATGTCAACAAATAAGCAAACCAGCAATGCCCATCTAACTGGAGAGGTGAGATATGTTTTATTACTACAGTCTAGTTTGGCATATTACAATCTGCTGTGTTTCTTTGTGGTTGGAGATATGGGTACATGTAGACCTCTAAAGGTATCTGTATCATTTCACTACCCCATGTCCCAAGTGTTCTCTCCATCCAGCTGCTTCGCTCTACAAAATGTGAAACAAGTACATGTACCTTCTGCAGCAGCAGTAGTCAGACTTATCATATCGCACTGCCTAAAGAACTTGCACAGCTGAATTTCGCCTGCAGTTGGCAAAAGTTCACAAGGAACAAAGTTAAATCTTTGTAAGGTAATCTGCAAATAACTTTGTTTGTTAAGCCTAGTGTGCATTGTTTTGTAGTGTTGAATCTGCTGGAAGGATATCCCCACCCCCACTTACTCACACACAGTCACAGGCCTTTTACTGCCGAAGGTGAAGCTACATTAACACTTCAGCATATTTCACTCTTATCAGTGTAATATATCCCTGGAAACACATTTAAAAGCCCATAACTATTAAATTAAATGCTGTGACTCAAGACAACTATTTAGAGTTCAGACACCTTGTCTTTTATATCCATGAACATCCTACCTCACTGATTGTTTATGGTGGTAAATCATCTACGTTTTTTTTTCCTGCTTTGTTTGCTTCACTCATTCTATTCCCCTCCCTTCCCCCATATCCCACCCTCCCCCAGCTCTTCTCTTATTCTAAGCAAACCACTCCCCTCATTCCTATGATCCAATTATATACAACTCTACCTTGTCCACACCCATATTTCATGCACACCTTACTTTCTTTTATTTAGCCAAACTTATCTGCTCTGCCTTACAGCAATCACCTAGAATTCATATGCCCTCTACTATACTTTTTTGCATCTTACTCTACTTTACCATCACAATACAATCACCACCTCAAACTATTTTAAATTAACAACAGACTTACCACCTCCTCTTCTACTATACGCACAAACTAGCATTGCATCATAATTTTACTACTGACCAATCACATCTCCCTCACCCATCCTTATCACAAACTGCAATGTAAAACAGCTAACCACATTATCAAAGCCCACTCGGAAGTCAAATCATTTCCAACCTTACCTTCAGTTGCACACATATCACATGATAACAATCTCTGTTATTACCTGATACTATATTCAAACCCACAAATTCCACGTTTACTATTTTTAATCCCACCATCACAGTTAACATGCTCCCCTAACTTGCCTAGCCTCTTTACTTTTAATTCTCAGCCTCACTACAGCTATATCTTTGCATACCCTCACACACCAGTAAACAACACCCTCCTTTAACCCTCTCCCGAATAAACAGCACAGCTTCTCACATATCTCCTCCCAGCTTTTCCCCTATACCCTCCCATTCTATTCAAGCCACAAACTGGCCTCCTCACCTCCTATGAAACCACACTTGACACCAGTGCCCTCACCTAGGAATAAAAAAACACTTTCCATGGTATGCATTCCTCATTACCTATCTACTCAAATGTAGAGACATACATCCTAACCCTGCTCCACCCTCTAATCCTAACCACAATAATAACCCCAAAGATTTAAACATACTTACACTTAACCTTAGAAGTATATGTAATAAAATAGCCCCACTACATGCCTGGATTAATCAAAATAAACCTGATCTACTAGCTCTTACTGAAACATGGCTACATCCCAATGTAAAAGACTCAGAAATAATACCTCCAAACTTTGCAATAACCAGAAGAGATAGATCTAAAAAAAGGGGGAGGGATATCACTTCTATACCCCTCTACACTCAACATCACACCCTACACCAGTAATATACCCATCTTTTCCAATGTTGAGGTACTAATCTCCTTTTTGAACCTCACTATATCAAAAATAATTTGCATAATAGTAATATATATCCCACCAGGTAAAAAAAATACCAGTGTTAGAAAAGATTTTATCCTGGACATCCCAAACAATAAACCTTAAAACAATAATCTTAAGAGAAGTAAATATAGATTGGCAAATCATAGCTTCTGACTCCCCCACAAATAGTATAAAGCTGTATGTTTTTTCTCAGCTTATCTATGCTCCAACAAGATACAGCAAAGATCTTAACTACCTATCCACCATAGACTGGATTCTAGTATCCCACTCTGCCAATTACCCCTCTTCTGGTACAATGTTTAGCTCCCTAAGTGATCATCTGCCAGCTTAATCCCTTAGAACAAACTCCTAACAACTAAGACTACACACTATAAAATCAGTTAGGAACTCAATTAATTTTTGCCAGCATAAATTCAACAATCTCCTACATGAAATAGACTGGACACCTCTTAAACAACTACCCCTTAATGATGCTGTACTATACTTTAATAACACCTTCCTTCACATACTTAATACCCCAGCTCCCATTTGTATGAAAAGAATCAAAAAGAGCTCAGCACCATGGCTCTCTAAGGAATGTAAACACCTGATGAAGCAAAGGGGCCTAGCATGGTCAATCTGGAAACAAAACAAAAATGAACAAAATCATGTTAATTTCGAAACACTATGTAATAAAGTGAAAAAACTAATCAACAGAGACAAGAAGTCATATTATTCCCAGCTTCAACTCCAGCATAAAATCAACCCCGGTAAATTATGGCACTCCATATCTTCTCTACTTAACGCTGGAAGAAATGGAGAGCACATGCTATCACCTGATACCCCTCCATCACAAATAGCCAAAAACTTTAACAAGCACTTCATAAAATCAATTTCAGACCTACTAACACCCCCTAATACTGGACTCCCCACCCTTCAATCTATTCAGACACCGACCCTAGGTCATCAACTACTTCTAACCCTGTCATTATTAACACCCCTACTCAATAAAATGTTATACAAACCCCATTCTCATTTCAGCCCATACCCACTGACACCATTAAGAAACTGCTACAAAAACTAAAACCCTGCTCTTCTTCAGCTGACAATCTCCCCCCATACTATCTCATACTGGCTGCTAACTCAGTCGCCTACCCAATCAGTATCCTTATAAATAGGTCTTTATCAGAATTAGAAGTACCTACCATATGGAAACAATCTCACATCACCCCCATCCACAAAGGAGGCAACTCTTTTGATCCATCCAATTTCCATCCTATATCCATCTTGTCACTCATATCCAAAATTCTCGAGAGAGGTATCCATTAGCAGGTAATGTAATATCTATTGCATAACAATCTTTTAACCAAAACTCAACATGACTTCCGACCTATCCACAGCACAGCTACAGCCCTATTATCTTTTACAGACACCATGAACAAGGCCAGAGATGCAGGATGCTATACAGCCTCAGTATTCCTTGATCTCTCCAAGGCCTTTGACACAGCATCTCACTTGTTACTTTTGAACACACTGCCTAAACTAGGCTTCTCACATAACACAGTACAATGTTTTCAGAGCTACCTCAAGGATGGTAAACAAGCAGTGAAATGGTCTAACAAACTCTCACCCTTTCTCCACAACCCTACTGGAGTCCCCCAAGGCTCCATCCTAGGACTGTACTCTTCAACATTTTCACAAGCAACCTTCACACTGACTCTCATCCTGGGACCCTCATTCAATATGCTGATGATTCCACCATAATCTGCACTGCTCAATCAGTACCAAAACTACTCTCAAAAACTCAACAGTCCTTTACAGCAGATGAATCCTGGCTAATAAATGCCCAACTCTTTCTTAATCCAAGGAAGACAAAACTAGTACTCTTTCATCCCTAAAACACGTCCCCTGTCACTGATCATTTCAACATCTTTGCATCTGACAACACTGCCATACAAAGAGTGCAGGAAACCAAACTTCTAGGTGTTATCATTACAGCAAAATATAAAGAAAAGTCATCAAAAACTGGTACTCTTATATAGAAACAAACATTTCTTTACTGCAGCAACCAAAACTACCTTTGCAAAAACATTTATACTTCCCTCCTTTCTTTATGGTGCCCCTATCTTAACTAACTTACAAAATTCTACCCTTATCAAGATGGAACAGTGTTACAACAAAGTTGCAAGTTTACCACAAACTCTAAATATCACACACACCACTGTAAACCACTCCTAGAATAAAACTGGCTTGAACTCCCCAACCAACTTGCCTTTATTCAGCTATCCACCTTGCACAACCTTATTTTCAAGCCTACTGCCTGCCCTGCACTAGCCCATCTAGTCACACCTTACACATCAAATCGATCCCTACAATCATTAGACAAAAATTTCTTGGCCATCTCAAAACCCACAAGAAAACCTGGTCACTCTCTGTATTCATACAATGTGTCTATACTTTGGAATTCACTAACTCTAGCTACCAGATCTATGCCAGGCCTAATCCATTTCAAAGTTTCTTTAAAAAGTCATTTCAAAAATACATGTCTCTGCCCCTGCATAAAGCCTGTCTAATGCTCAGGTCTTCCTCTTCTGTCACATTTCAATCCCTCACAGACTGTAAGATCCTAAATCTCTTCTAACTCCTTCTCTGCTTCTATACCATATCCTTAAGCTACTGCTCAGGCCTTACTGCTTCTATTTTTTTATTACTCCGTGTTTTTTATTAATCTTTCAAATAATTCCATTGTATAATAATCCTAATACATTTTCTGATAAGTAAAATTGCTTCCATTCTTTTTAACTCTTCTCACTATCCATCTGCATCACTAAATTTCTGGCTGCTATTTTCCTAACTGAAACTACCATTCTATTTTGCATGTACTATAACAGTCAGTGTCACACATTGCACTATCTACATACTTTTTTCCTTTTTTTCTTTGGACACTCTCTACATCATGTATGATGAGAGTGGCTATTATCATCTGTAATGTTTTAATTGTATAGAATTTTTTAGATGTGTATTAATATATTACAACATCTTGTAGCTGTTTGTTCTTTCGACTTATTTTTTGTATAGTATTTCTAATGTAATCTTTATTGTATTGGATTATACTGTATTTGTATTGTACTGTATATGGAGCTTTTCTCCCCGGGCCTCTGCTGAAAATGGGTTCTGTAGACCCAGTCAGAACACTTGGTAAACAAATGTCAAATAAATAAATGAATCATGCAACATATGGGGACCTAACTAAATAGATAATGTGGACCCTGCCCCACCAGCATTGCAAAGTGAGGCAGTAATCATATGTGTGCACTGGATCTATGTTTTGTAATCAGTATGCTATCCTTCCTCTAGTCTGATTACCATCATCCTGACAAGTGATGATTTGTCCAGTCATTATTATATGCACTATCAGCCCCATCAGGGTTATATAGCAAAAATGTGTAACTCGACATTAGGTATCTATCTTATGCTATGGATCTAAGTTTTGAAAGTGGCATGTCTTCTTTGTACCCCATTTTGGCATTCATCCCCCTTCTCCAAAATTTGAGGTCACGTGACCTCACAACAAAGGAAATATATTTGCCTTTCCACAGAAACCAACTATTTCCTATTTGTTCTGTGACTCCTCAGAGTTTGAATATTCCAGTAGAATATATGAGAGGGGGTATTCATCACCCTGTGTAGGAAGAAAACTTTGTCAAAAAAAATTGATTTCCTTTAAGTACAATATTCTGATGAGTAATGTCTTTAGGTGCAATCCAGTATGTTGTTTCTTATAAATACTCTTTGAGGTACCTTCATGTCTCTAGACCACGGTGATAGTTGAAAAGGCCTACTGCGAAATGGTCCGTCTACCTATTAAACAAACACCAAATAACTTCATCGAACAGACATAAGGCAATTCTTACGAGGTCTGGGTAGAACATATGCTGCTGGTTAAGTGGAATCAGTAACTTTTACATTTGGTAAACAGACAAGAAAAATAAGTGGGCAGGACATTCCTTATTTCCTAGAAAGTCTTTCAGTTTCTATAATCCTTTGCTTTGATTCATTCAAATACTACTGCATTAATGTGAATTAAAAACAACTATGTAGATGAGTTTCTTGCTTTTATTACCCCAAGGTTTCTATCTTTCATCACCAGTAAAAAAACTTTCATCTAAGCAGGCACTGACATCTGTTCTCCAAAGTTCTCTTTTTTGAACAGCTTGTTTTTTTCATCAGAGGCATGTTATGAAAATGAAAATGAATGATGCCAGTTTCAAACTGTTTAAAGGTCAAGCATAGACTAAAAAAATGCAGATACATTTACATGAAGCCAAGGTAGCAGTTCAGCTCACATTACCTCTTCAGCAGACAGTATTTTATGAATCCAGACTGTCTCAGACTCAAAAATACTACACCTGGAAAATGAGCCTGCCAGAAAAGTTTCACATTTTAAAATAACTAAATAACTTTGTCTTTTCTTTGTTTTGTGTGTGTGTGTGTGTGTGTGTGTGTGTGTGTGTGTGTGTGTGTGTGTGTGTGTGTGTGTGTGTGTGTGTAACTATATCTATGTATCTATCTATATACTGTATATATGTATATATATAGCACACAGCAAAGTCTCCAAGTGTGCAAAATCCAAAGTCTCTCTTAAAAACGTTTATTAGGTAAGCGCTTTCACAAACAATAAGTCTGCTTCCTCAGACCTTAATAAAAACAGCCATAACAATCATTCTTTTAACCCCCCATACATTTTAAACCAGCCTATCACTAGTCATTCCTTAGTAACAGCAAGTAACCCATTCATTACCAAATTACATAGAGAAAACAGAAGCAGTAAAAGTTATATCAAATACAGACATAATAAAAATTGTCTTATAAACAACTCCAAATTATTTCATTAGTCTTCTATTTTTCAGCTTAGTTGTAATAGTTATGTGATCATTAAGCCCCTTCCCTGGACGTGCACTAAATTTTATTATCCATTTTAGTTCTGTCTCTCTTCAGTAATGTTAGTAATATTCCCTAGCCTAATGTTTTCATGCAGAATCTCCAAGACACTGAACTTAAAATGGTGATGACTGCCTGACCCCAAAATATGTTTCGCTACAGCACTGTATACATGCCCCATCCTCAGACAACACATGTGGTCCCTAATCCTCTCTCTTAACCTTCTGTTTGTCTTCCCAGTGTAAAATAATGCACAAGTGCAACAGTGGACAAGGTATACCAAATTCCTGGAGTTACAGTTGGCATCTACCTCAAACACATAAGATCTTCCAGTGTCAGGGTGTATAAACTCTGTCCCTTCATGGATATATTCACAGAAATTGCATTGGCCACATTTAACTGTACCTATACCCTTTAGTATAGTAACTAAGAGTGAGTCCATCTTAGGATAGCATAACCTACGCCTCAAGTTCTTCATGTTTTTATATACCATCCATGGTCTATTCCCCACTAACTCCGCCACTTTATGATCTAAGTGAAGAAGATGCCAATTCCTTGCAAAAAATATCTCTTAATAACTTGCTATCCCTAGTATAAGTAAGACACAAAGGGAATACTTCTTTTCTTATCAATTGTTCTATTATTGCCTGATACTCTATGCGCTGAAAAATAAGGTTTAGCTCTATCATTTCAAATTCATTTAGTATCTGGACAAATCTGCCTGACCTGTTCCTTATTGTAACCCCTGTTAGCAAAATCTCTTTCTAGTTTGCTAATTTCCATCTCATACTGACTATCTCAATCAGCTAGTCTAGAACATCTCATTGCTTGACTCCTAACAACATTATCAAATGTGTGTGTGGGGGGGCGCATGCTTGTCCTATAGACATAGGCTGCACGTTGATAAGTCTTCCTAAATCTATCAGAGTGTATCTGTCCTAATGTATTGATGTCTAAAAGCATTCAGTGAACATAAGACATCTTCAGAGTGAGACCGAAAACCTCAACATTAAGTAAGCCTTCTTTTTTGTTGCCTATACCAATCAGAATGAAAAGGAAGCAGTCGTTAGAAGGCACAGATCCCCGGAAGAGCAGGAGAAGGAACATGAAGATGTCAACACGATACAGAAAATGTGGAATCAGATGACACGGACTTGATATGGAATATCTCTAAGAGCTACTTAACTGATTGTGAATGCTCTGTGTTAAACAGAGGACTTTCTTTTATTCCTGCTCAATCTGCTGATATAGCAGATGTTTTAATTGATTGTAAGTTGTTTTTACAGAATGTACAGTTTAAAATGATGTTTAGTACTAATGACAATGCTGATAGTAATTGTATTTCTAGAAAACCTAGTTTGTATTCACCTCAGAACCATCCATTGCTGGACATTTTTTATAAGCTTTGTGAAAAAGAATTGTATGGATTTTTCACATGTAGGAATAGAGTAAGGGGTTTTGAAAATCTAAATAAGGAAGAAAAACTAGCATTAAAAGCATATTAGAAAATGATACATCGATAGTAATAAGACCAGCAGACAATGGGGGTTTAATAGTGATCATGGATATGCCATATTATTTTCAATGTATGAATGAAATGTTGCAAGATGAACATACATACAAGCTAATAGATGTTACTGTGATTAATGAAATCAGAGCCAGTATGTTAAATGCGTTAATGGAATGTGTTAATAACGAAGTTATAACTAAAGATTTATTTAGATATTTCATGGTAGAGCAACCACTTATTCCATCTTTGCAAGGATTACCAAAGATTCATAAAGATCCCTATTCCCCACCGTTTAGACCCATAGTAGCTGGTGAGGGTTGGCTAACAGAGCCACTATCTGTTTATGTTGACAAGCAATTAAAACCTGAGCTACAGACTCATGAGTATATTTTACAGGACAGCAAACAATTCTTAGAGGAATTGTATGAGTATACAAACGGTGAAGTTAATGGGATGATACAGAATGTGCTGCTTGTAACCTTGATGTGGTATCACTGTTCACAGTTATACCCAATAGAGATGGAATAAGAATGAAGAAAAGTTTTTTGACTTAAAAGGAGATCTGTTCTATTTGACAGATCAATGTATTATGTGACTTGTTGGGAATGATTTTGGATAGCAATGTATTTGTATTTCATGAGAAGTACTATTTACAAGTATCTGGCGTAGCTATGGGCACTCCATGTGCCATTATATGGTAATGGTGGAATGGGAATTGACATGCATGCTATCACATCCTCTAGCAAGGTCATGCATACAGTTTTATATATGTTTTGTAGATGAGCTTTTCATTTTATGGAAGGGGAGTATAACAGCTTAAAAAGTTTGTACATGGCATTAATAGAACTAATGAATTTTTAAAATTCACTTTGAAGTATTCAGCTAGGAATATTGAATTTTTAGACATTGAGATTAACATTGATACATTAGGACAGATACACTCTGATAGATTTAGAAAGACCTGTCAACATACAGCCTATGTCGATAGGACAAGTATGCACCCCTCCACACATATTTAATAATGTTGTTAGGGGTCAAGCAATGAGATGTTCAAGACTAGCTGATAGAGATAGTCAGTATGAGATGGAAATTAGCAAACTAGAAAGAGATTTTGCTAACAGGGGTTACAATAAAGAACAGGTCAGACAGATTTCTCAAGATACTAAATTAATGATAAATGATAGAGCTAAACCTTATTTTTCAGCACATAGAGTATCAGGCAATAATAGAAAAATTGATAAGAAAAGAAGTATTCCCTTGTGTCATACTTATACTAGGGATAGTAAGTTGTTAAGAGATATTTTTGCAAGGAATTGGCATATGCTTCACTTAGATCATAAAGTGGCGGAGTTAGTGAGAATAGACCATGGATGGTATATAAAAACATGAAGAACTTGAGGCATAGGTTATGCTATCCTAAGATGGGCTCACTGTTAGTTACTATACTGAAGGGTGTAGGTACAGTTAAATGTGGCTAATGCAATTTCTGATAATATATCCATGAAGGGACAGAGATTATACACCCTGACACTGGAAGATCTTATGTGTTAGAGATAGATGCCAACTGTAAGTCCAGGAATTTGGTATACCTTGTCCACTGTTGCACTTGTGCATCTTTTTACACCGGGAAGACAAACAGAAGGTTAAGAGAGAGGATTAGGGACCACATGTATTGTCTGAGGAGGGGGCATGTATATAGTGCTGTAGCCAAACATATTTTGGAGTCAGGCAGTCATCACCATTTTAAGTTCAGTGTCTTGGAGATTCTGCATGAAAACATTAGGCTAGGGAGTATCACTAACATTACTGAAGAGAGACAGAACTAAAATGGATAATGAAATTTAGTGCGCATCCAGGGAAGGGACTTAATGATCACATAACTATTACAACTAAGCTGAAAAATAGAAGACTGATGAAATAATTTGGAGTTGTTTATAAGACAATTTTTATTATGTCTGTATTTGATATAACTTTTACTGCTTGTGTTTTCTCTATGTAATTTCGTAATGAATGGGTTACTTGCTGTTACTAAGGAATGACTAGTGATAGGCTGGTTTAAAATGTATGGAGGGTTAAAAGCATGATTGTTATGGCTGCTTTTATTAAGGTCTGAGGAAGCAAACTTATTGTTTGTGAAAGCGCTTACCTAATAAACGTTTTTAAGAGAGACTTTGGATTTTGTACCTTTGGAAATGTTGCCGTGAGCTGCTGGAAGTGGTTTTTGGTGTTATTTACTTGGTTCGTTACTATACAGCAGCATTCTTCTGTGTGGATTTTTGATTTTACTTTATATATATATATATATATATATATATATATATATATATATATGTATAGGTCCACTTTTAAATCCATAAATACCAAAATCTCGAGTTTTGAGATAACAAACACAAAACATCGAGATTTCTATATCTCGAAATTTAAAAGTTTAAAAAAAAAAAAAAACGCTGAACTAAAGTTTTTGCAGGGGGGGCAAGGCCCCCCTGCACCCCCCTTACTTAAATATACCAACTCCGAGATCGCGGTACAGTGAAGAGAACTGTAATGCTCCTTTTGCACTTACAGTTCTAGTCACTGTAGCGCAATCTCGAAGTTGATATTTTTAATAGGGGGGGTGTGAGGGGTTCAGGGGGGCTTGCCCCCGTAAACCCTTTATTTTAGTTAATTTGTGTTTTTTTCAACTTTTAAATTTCGAGATACCAATGTTTTGAGTTCGGAATATATATTTATTTATTTACACAGACATATATATATATGTGCGTGTGGCGGCTATATATATATTTTTGATCAGCTAGTTTCATTACTTGCCTATCAGACTTGACTAGTTAATGTTTGTGAGCAAAGGCTGGTTTGTTAGACTGAATTATATTACTCCATTAATTCTCTACCCTTAAACATGTGGGACATGGAGTTGAATTCAGACATAATGGAATACATGACTAGAGGAGATCTGGGCTGATACAGAGATTCAGACATTTAAATGTTTTACTCACTGTATTTGAAATTGCTGAGCATAATCCCTGAATATGACTATAAAGGAAATTAGTTTCCAAACCTTGGATTTTCCAATATGTTTGTCATTTGAATGATTTTACTAGAAAGAAAAATATGTTTGTGTGCCATCTAAGAAAAGGTTAACAGCTGTGAACTGGCACTTCCCCATGAAATGACTACTGTAGCAACTTAGAGTTGCTGGTAATCTGTTGACTCCTACAGCAGTGGTATACCAGCTAAGCTATGCACAAACACACATACAATATTCAAATGCAGTACTATTAAATAATATTCTAAAAAAAAAAGAAGAACAAAAAATAATAAAATTATTTGCTTGTTTTCATACATTTTGTTAGAATGCTTCTTCCAGAATGGAAGATATTTCTAAAATAGGCAGTTAAAATACCAATACTTAAAATTTACAGTATGTTTGAGAATCACAGCTGGTGTTTAGTAAAATCAAAATGAAAGGGCTGTTATTCAAACAAGACTGAAAAAATACATAAAGACAGCACATACACTAAACATGATGGAAGGCAATTTCCGTGATGGTAAGGAAATATGATTCTGAGTCAGCTATGTCTGTAATGAGAAAGACCTCATTATTAGACCATTAGCATGTCTCTGAAACATACTCTAGGTAACACTAGTGCTGTCGGATCCAACACATTAATGCCCTCCCTTGTGGCCCATGCATCTTGCTATCAAAGGTACCTCCCTAAACTAACACAGCAAATATGCATCCATCCATCGATAATCAAGCCCCAAGCAGTAGATTACAGTCATGGATACACTGATTCATTCATCCACTCACATGATCCAACATGCACACACATATCCAGAATCTTGATTCCCTACTTAATCCCCCTTAGTGAAACCATGCAGGCAAATATAATGTCACACACACACACGTGCACACGCGTGTGTGCTCAGACACACATACACACACAAACACACACATACACACACACACACACACACACACACACACACACACACACACACACACATTTATGCAGCTTTATTCATGCCCTTGTTAACCCCCCACACAGACACACACATGCGGGCACACAAACACACACACACACACACACACACACACACACACACACACACACACACACACACACACACACACACTCACATCTCCACATCTTCCCTGAACTTACCTGCACTGCATCTGCTTCCATAGGATTGACTGGATGACAGCTGTCCTTTGATGTCATCACTTTTTCCTCCAGGTGGGAAACTGTGCACTGCCCAATGATTTTCTGAAATTCTCCACAGTATAAACTCCAGTCTTTATATTCCAACCATAGTACAAATCATTTTGGAATATTATCAAATGAAAAAATATATATATTACAGTTTGATTAATGCAATTGCGTGGGTCAGTCAGTGACCTTCACTGTAGAACTGTCCAACAGGTTTTCAAAAGAAGAGACTTTGTAGATTAATAGATGACCACATACTGGTATTGTCTGCAGGTATTAAGGGTGTATGAAATTATATAAGTCATTAGGAGGATCAGGAGTTATATGACGCTTATGCTGAGAAAAACAGACCAGAAGGTGATAAAAGGGAATTCTGCTATGCTATTTCAGTCCACAGTACAGGTCAAAAAACATGGATACAGAGGATGATGAGAGTGCAGAGCTACGTTTAATGCATGAGCAGAAGAAAAGAGGTCAGTGGAAATGGTGGACCACAACCACTATAGAACATTCTACCAATTCTGCAATTGGAATGGAAAGACATATATAAGAATCATTAGTTGAAGATGAGGGTGAAGACAAGATGAAAGCAACAACAAGCAATAGCAACATTCTGAATGTTGTCTTCAGAAATCCAGAGACTGGGAGGAATGGGATGGGCAAAGATAGACAATAGAAACATAGATGTGGCACTGGAGGGAAAGGAAATTCTGACTGCTGTAATGTAAGATAACAAAAAATCTGGAATGATGTCATAAGATGAACATGATTAGGGAATGCTTGTTGGCTGAGGTGAAGTTCTTCAAGCATCAATTGCCTGCAGCACAAGATGTCAAGGAACACAATTCTACTCTCTGTTTTCCATAGGAAATCATTGCTAAGGTAGTTTCGAATGGTGAGGAAATCATTGCTAAAGTAATTTCTAAATGTGCACCAGCAGTAATTCATTTCTTTCGGTAGGCTTTTCCCTTCTTCAAACTGGTGTGATTGAGCAGGTGGTATTTATAAGTTCAGAAAGTACAGCCAGCTTGAGCCCCTTCAGACAAAACACTTGCAGCTTACTTTTTTACCCTTCTGTATTTGCGGCATTCATGTTTGGCATTTATAATGTTTGGGGTCCTGCCATAGAGGATACATAGCATAATCAATGTTAAGAGAGCTCTAGCATTGTGTAAAGACAGACTAAAAAGGAACATCATTTTTATAATCTGAACAATAAATATTAGAGAAAAAGCAAGACAACTGGTTCTAAAAAGATATCACTAGTGTTATAAAAAAGATAAATGAGGTGGTTGTACAAGCGAATAAAAAATGGCAGCATATAAGAAGGCTTATAAGAAGATCACAGGAAGGGCAAAAACTGTTATCAAGAAGTCCAAGATAATCTCATGGAAAGAGATGACAGAGGTTTACTGTATGGTTATTTTTCAGGCATATTAGGGAATCTAAAAGAGTAACCCATATATAAAAATACTGGAGAAAGCAGGAATGTTAGTTAAAGGTGACTTATGCAAGGTGCTTGTAGGGAGCAGTGCTTCCAACATGCTGTCATGTCAAAGGCATTCCTCAAAGAGGACATCCTTTTGGATTGTGACATGCGCATTCAGCACATGAACCTACTGAAGGGACTCTAGACCTGCGACACAGACAGGTAAGCAGTGTGCCAACATCTGTTGGTGCTGTATCCACCCACACAACATTTAATAAACCCCACCTCTTCTGTTGTCTACACTGTAGGCTCCATCCATTCTTTGCACAGTCTTCCAACTCACCAAACACAACAGACCATGACACCCGTGCACACACACCTGTGCACACACACATCCGTAGCATCGCTACACATTATAAACCCCTGTCACTATTATTTTTTAAATACATTTAACTGTTTTTTAATAGGTGGAAATTTTTATATTGTTTTTAAAGATAATTTTTAATGCATATTATGAATGTATTTGTGAAAAAGTTTTTTACACATGTAATCCTTAATGGATATTTTTCTCATAGGAGGCTTCAAAAAAGCACTATTTTATTGTCTTAATAAGGTAATGAGGGGGAGTATATAAGTTGTGTAATGTTGATTGTCTTCATCTGATGAAGTCTGTATACCAGGGATGAAAACACGGTGATATTTATGAAAGCGTTTATATGTTGGCGTGGTTCATATTAAACTTTTACATCAAAGCCGTGGATTGCTGTTTTTTACCCTTCCTGGCTACTTTTCTGGATATTGTTACTAGTACTTTTTGGTACCTTGGTTTCAGTTCATTTTCAAGGTTTTTCAGTGTGGTAGTTCCCTGGTCTATATTATAACATCAAAGTCTTAAAACTTTGAATGTTATAATATCGACCCCAATTCAGCGAATGCTTGAAATAGTGAAGCTGCAAAACACCAAATATTTTCCAAGGGAAAGTATTCGGTGGGCCGTTTCTGTGGCTTCACTATTTCCTCAACTGCAGTGCAAAGGTGACAGACCGGGTTAAGGTAATTGTGCGAACGGACCAAAGTAAGGTGAGTGTGTGATAGTTAGGGACGTTAGCGATAGGGAGCGGGTAAGGTCAGTGTGCGATAGTTAGGGACCTTAGGGTTAGGGAGCAGGTAAGGTGAGTGTGCAATAGTTAGGGACCTTAGGGTTAGGGAGCGGGTAAGGTGAGTGTGCGTTAGTTAGGGACCTTAGGGTTAGGGAGCGGATAAGGTGAGTGTGCGTTAGTTAGGGATGTTAGGGTTGGGTTAAGGTAAGTGGATAGCTAGTAGTGTATGCATGGTTTAGTGTAGGGTTCTGTGAAGTGTGTATGTGTGGATTATGTATTTTGATGTGCTTGTGCTGTGTGTGTGTATTCTCAGAACAATTTTTTTCCCTTGGAAAAAATTTGCTGTTCTGAGCATTCGAGTATATCACATTTCGAGGATCCAAGGTCAAGCTTATGGTGTTCAACATTTTGGAATTTCAATAATTTGATATAGACCCATAGTTTCCTAGGGTAGATGACTTCTCTAAGGATGCAATAATGCATTTTTTTGGCATTTTGTTTCAGTCCATGATTTTGGCACCAGTTATTATTTGGGACAAGCCTTCCTACAGGATAACCAAGTTATCTGGGATTCAATGATTGATCCTAGCTGACATTCTTCTCTAAACTTAGTTAGTCAAAGCCCTTTGTTATTGGGTTTTACTTCAGAAAATTAGATGCTATACAGGAAAGGTCCCAACACAGAACCACTGAGGACTAGTCTCGTTGTGAAGGTAACCTCCTCTATTTTGATTATCTGCATCCTATCTGTGAGCCATTTGGCATTTCAGCAGATAACACAATGGTCTATTCCCACTTGATTAAGCTTTTCTGTTATGCTTGAGTGAGGAATTGTTTCAAATGCTTTGGCGAGGTCAAGGTATGTGATGTGTACCATTTTGCATCTATCCATTGCTTTATTGACTTATTCCAAAAAAGTCACTAGGTTGAGTAAGCATGACCTATGCCTGATGAATCCAAACTGCGAAGGGTCCAGTGTTTAGAGGTTCCCTATGTTATGATTGATTAAGTCTGTGTCTTTCCATGGCTTTCTGTATGAGGCAGTTCAGACTTATGGGTCAATAATTGCCTGGATCTGTGAAAGGTCCTTCCTTATGCAGGGAAATGAATGTTGCTGTTCCCCATTCACTTGTTACAAAATCTGTATGGAGGTTGAGATTAAACATTGGTTCTAGGGGTGTGGCAACATCATGCTTCATGCTATTTTAACAAGCATCCAGGGATATTGCCAGGACTCATTGATGCAGCATTTTTAGCTTTTGATATCACTTTTAGGGCTAGGTCTTGTATGATAGCTGGAGGTGAGCCAGTTTCAGGTATATCAGAGAGACAGCTGGAAGGGAGAGGAGGGTAAAGTTAAAGCTAAATTTGTCTGCTATTGCTATTGTTTATTATTTATTGTTATTTCTTTAGCTTTCATGTAGGTAACATCGTTCACAAACAGCTCGGCACATTGCTGCATTTTTCTTTTGAGATTATGAGCATAACTAAAAAAATGCCTTGTGATTGCCTTTGGCTTGGTAGATAATGTAGCCTCAAAGTTGGTTTTGATAGATTTTATGAAGCTCCTGAGTTGTTTGTTTATTTCAATGACAAGGGCTTTAACATTCTGGGAATTGCTGTTCTTACTTTTCACCTAAATTCTTTTCCTTTTATTATAAAGCTTGTTGATATTATGGTTCCAGCACATAGGTTCATTCAGGGTACAGCTGTATCATTGCAACTGTTTACATGCTTTTATAGTGTGGTAGTGTAAATGTCTGTGTATTCAATGGAGTTAACTAGGTTTGGTGGGGATTTGTAGCTTGCCAATGTATCATTTAGGAGGAGACGGCTTGTCCCAAAGAAATGTCTAAAGGTACATTGGGTGGAAAGGATCTCTGGTTTCATTTTTATTTTAAAGGAAACTGCTTTATTATCAGAGCAAACAAATGATGAGATATGCAAATGATGGTGCAAGATGTTCCCATAGTAAGAACAAGATCCAATTTGTTATTCACTCTAGTGGGTACTTTTAATTGTTCCAGGGCATTTGTACTGTTAATGTTTAGGAATCTCTGTGCTTGAGCACTAGTAGTCGAGCAGTTTTCCCAGTCTATAGTTGGATAGTTTGGATCACCTACGAAAATCACATTGAGTATAATACTGGCTGATTCTATTTCCGTAGATAGGCAT
The DNA here is from genome assembly GCF_019279795.1 of Protopterus annectens. Classification (NCBI taxonomy): domain Eukaryota; kingdom Metazoa; phylum Chordata; order Ceratodontiformes; family Protopteridae; genus Protopterus; species Protopterus annectens. The sequence goes on from NC_056735.1 coordinate 1,547,379,236, forward strand.
TGCAGCTTTCTTTTGTCATAGAGAGTATTCTATAGCTGGGTCTATATTATATTTTTAAAAGTTTCAAACATCGAACACCATATGGTCGACACCATATGAGCGATGTTTGAAATTTCAAAAATATAATAAAAAAAGTAAATAAAAAACTATACTTGTCTAAGCACTGTAGGCAGAGTGGCTTGCCCCCTGCACCCTCACACCCTCGCTACTTACATATTCCTACTCTGAGATCACACTGCATTGAAGTAAAGGGAAAATATTCCCTACAGCGATCTCCATGTTACGCTCTCGACATTTTGACCAATCAGGTTTGCTCAATAGGCGTTCGCCGTTTACAACTTTCGATCACGCGGTAGGAACCCCTATAGCTAGTGCTAATATATAGTATGGAACCTTTCTGATGGCTACGTGGATGTGAAGAAGCTCTACTGCATTTTGTGCCTTTACTAGCCTTGATGTGAGTTGTTTCTAGATGTAGACTGAGATGCCTCCACCTTTTTCCCCTCCTGCACATGCTCCACTTAAAGAAATCCCAATCCCTCAAAACCACACGCTCCAGGGATCTAAACCTTGTCATCACAATGAACAAAACATGCTGGAGGGATAGGTTCCTGACCCAAAGACTCCCCATATTCTGGAACAAACTGCCAATACATGTCAGTCAGAGTGCCTCCTTGGCCCTCTTCAAAAGAAACTTTGACAATTGGATGGGAGATAGGAAATTCACCCTGGGGATCACGTCAGTCACCCTGCTAGACAGGGGTCCAGGGAAGTAAATATTGTGTGAAGAAATATCCGGGGAATTTTTTGGCTAGGCTTGTATAGGCCCTAGGGCAGATAGCCTAGTACCAACCTATGAACCTATGAAACCTATGAACCTGTCTCCTCTATTGTGTGTGAGAATCGGATATGGTCCTCTACATACTGTGATGTGACTTCATGAAACTGGTGTGGAAGAACATGCATGGAATAAACCCACCATGTTACTTTTTGGTCCCTGAAGCAAGGACTGAAAATGCTACACATACCTTGGAATCCACAAGAAAGGTATTCCATGAATCCAATGAGTCTGCATGTGAGGATGGCACATGTATACCTTCTCCTCTATGGTGTAATTGTCCTGACAATAGTAGCCCAGTATTTCTGGTTCATAAAGATGATGGATTTCTAGGCAGGCAGGATAACTCAGCAGCATGGAGAGTGATGACATTCACATTCATGTTTACTATCTGTGAGTGTAGGTTCAGAAATGTACATTTCTGGTAATCCTACTGGTTTCATTAACGTCATTGGATCATAGGAGGATCATAGGAGATTACTAGGCTAATGGCCCTGGAGTCCTTTACAAGCCTAGCCAGGAGCTTATCCCCAAAATGAAACCTCAATCAGCACCTGTCACCCCTGTCAAAGAGGGACACAGGTGGAACCCTTGGGACAAATTTGTGTTTTCCCATCTACTCATCAAGGTTGTGCTTGAAGAAGGTCAACAAGGTGCTCTGTTTGACGTGTATGAGAAGTTTGTTCCAGAGATGGGGCAGCCTCTGGGAAACAAACCTTTCTCTCCAGTAGGTTTTGTTGATGTTGTGTATTAGATTCAGGCCTTTTGAACGGGTAGTGCATGAGGAGTTAGACTTACAGATATGGAGCATCTCTAGTAGGGTAGGGTCGGAGATTGACTTGCAGGCATGACACAGATCACCCCTGAGCAATCTCTACAATACTGAGTAGAGTGATAGTGATTTGAGCCTGTCTGCATAGGACAGGTGTTGGAGGTCATGGATTCTCTATGTGAGGCATTTCAATGGCCTTTCCTGTTGGTGCAGATGTTTGGAGAGGTACAACCCAAACAGGGTGTTGTAATCAATTATTAGTCTAATGAGGGAGGAGTATACAGAAGTAATAACCATTTTATTTCTGAATGCAATCCCTTTACTTATGAGATGAACCAAGTAAAAGGCTTTTCTGACCACTGCCGTTATATGATGGTCGAATGTGAAGTTGCTATCAACATGAGTGTCAAGGTCTCTCACCACAGGTTGTGTGCTTTTGGGGTTGCCATTAATGTGGTAATTGGTAGGGGTTGTGTTTCTACTGAATGGTATGATGATACATTTTTTTGCATTTAGTTTAAGGCCATGACGTTGGAACCAGTCATTAATTGCTGTGAGACTCTCTTGCAGTATAACATCATTTGTGGAGTCAATGACAGCACCCAACTTGCAGTCATCTGAAAACTTGGTCAGCCACAGTCCTTTTGTCTTTGCCTAGACCTCTGAGAAATAGGTGCTAAGCAGTAGGGGTCTGAAGGCAGATCCCTGGTGAACTCCACTAGTGACAGGTCTGCTATTAGAGGTAGAGGTGCCTATTTTGACTTTGAGGGTTCTGTTTGTGAGACAGTTGGCCACCCACCTGATAAGATAGGTACTTTCACCAAGTTCTGTTAGCATTTTGATGATGTCCGAGTGGGGGATTGTGTCAAAGGCCTTAGCCAAGGCAAGGTAAGCTGTATGCTGACTTTACCTCATTCAGGGTCTTGGTGACAGTCTCAAAAAAAGTCAACCAGGTTCAGCAGGCAAGATTTGCCCTTGACAAATCTGAACTGGGTGAGGTTAAGTGCTTGGAGATTGCATATGTCCTTGTTTATGAGATCCAAAATAATACGCTCCATGGCTTTACAGATCACACTTGTCAAGCTAATGGGGAGATAGTTTCCAGGGTTAGTAGTGGCACCACCTTTGTGCAAGGAGATGACAATGGCAGTTCTCCACTCTGCTGGAATGAAGCCTGTACTTAGGCTGTGGTTGAACAGGGTTCTCAATGGCAAAGCCAGTTCTTACTCGAGATGGTGCAGAATACATCCTGGGATTCTATCAGGTCATATTACAGTCTCTGTCTCTGTATAGTCACAGATATCTGTACAGTTTTAATGCATTTCTAAATTGGTCTGCCATGCTTTTTACTCTCATTTGCATTTGTCATTCCCTCATTATAATGATATTACTTACTTTCATCTCATTATAATGGGCATTTGCATAACATGCCAGCTGTGATATTCTGCAGCCTTTTGCAGACTCACTAACAATGTCTCAGGATTGCCTCTGCACTGCACACTACTACTAATCACTCTGTTTTTCCATACCAATCTTTTCACAAGTTAAGTGATACCAATGTTAGGGGTATTTACATTTTTCCCATAACACTTTTAGGAAAATATGCTCATATTTAGAAGGAAGCATAATCTAACCCAATGTTTTCAACTTATAACCTGAATTGCTGAAAAAAATGCATGCAGAATTAAAAGAAGCACTGGGCAAATTCACGCTGTGATTCAGAAACAAGTCTAGCACTTTGGCCTTCACAGGTATGCCTCATAGTAGAATATGATCGGAAGCCAATGATCAATTAACTAACTGGAATTTCACTATGAGAAAGCTTGCAAGCTAGTTAAAAGACATAGAACAATGTTTATATTTATCTTTTGATTTTTAAAGGGGTGGAAATAAATATATATGAAAGCAGGAAAAAGGGGTACAGCAAACAGAGAAAAATGCACAAGGAAAAAGTGGAACAAAAAGTGGGAGAAGGGAGGGAGGAAGGGTATACTCTTTTTCCAGAGACAGGTGCATATTTATTTATTTATTTATTTATTTATTTTTGGTGAAGGAGAGATGACAAAAGATGTATGGGGTAATTCAAGAAATGGAAATATGATGATCCTTACAATCTGAGAAACTCAAGCAACTATAAACCAGACAGAAAGACTGACGGGGAGGTGTTTAAACACTTAGGGTGGCGACAGTGGAATTATAGACATACAGACAAAGTGGGGACAGTGGCAAAAGGGAAAACTAGACAGCAAAGGAGGAGGAGGTGACTTACATGGAAGGGGAATGCAATATTGGAGATTAGGGTAAGAATAACTCTGTTGTATTTACACTGTCTTGGCACGAATCTGACAGATATCAGTGAGCACCCTGACCATCTTCCCCTGAGCCCTAACTCTGGTAGTGAAGACAGAACCTGGTAGTAAGTAGTGTGATGCTGTAAACATCAGCTTGTGGCCTGATGCAGACTTTTTGCTGCTGGTCATCCAGGTCCCCAACCCCCACCTCTTTTAAATCCCTACGCATTACAAACTGTGAACCCCAGACACTGCTGCAGAAGGGAACAATGCCCCCACTCTACTTAACAGGGAATCAGAGCTGGAATCAGGTGGAGTGGATGTAGTTGAAGGCTTGGACTGGTAATGTGGGGGTGACCTGGACCATGCCATTGGCAAAGCCATGGCGAATGCTGCTGAAAATGGAACATAAATGGAGAGAAATAAAATAAGAAAAAAATGAAATATAATGCCAAAGACAGGAAGAAGGGAAACACATTATTGCTATTAACCTATCAGAGCAGTAAGCAGATGTTTATAAAGCAAGCATGAAAAATTATGGTAGTAAGGCATATCTCAAATTCCTGCCTACCTATGTTATAACCTGGAGTTATGTTATGATGTGCAGACATGTGTATTGCATCACAGGTCTCACTATGAGCAGGCTGGAATGCATAATCAGGAATGTAGAATGAGATATGGTCAATGTAGACTTGTGCTGAAAAAAAAGTCATGGCCTCTCTGAGAATTACCAACTCAGTGGAACCTTTACAGGGACTCTCAAGAATGCAGAACTCAAAACAAACAGTACAATTCAAGATATCAATGCAGTCATGTGTCTGTATAGGAAAAAATACTGACAGCTATATCTGTAGGACTGAAGTATGTGAACTGTTACTGGTATCACATACAACAATCAATATAGGGCCACAATATAACAGAGAGGTAAAATTGCAAACCTTCCTACCCACAAAACACATACCAAAACCTGCTACCCACAAGAACTGCCCATCCATAGCAGACTTACTGTCATGCACACTCACACATACATATGAAGACATGCACATGCACACACACACGCACACACACACACCCACACGCACACACACACACACACACACACACACACACACACACACACACACACACACACACACACACACACACACACACACACACACACACTTTTCCTTACACAAACATAACCACCACTCAAATAAATTATATACCCTGGGTTATGCAGTGTGCTTAGCTGTTATACACAACTACAGTTGTCAAGCTATTAGCCAACTTATCAGTACATCTTGGCATACAGAACCATGTCAGAAAGTGAAATCTCCAAGGTACAGTTTGTTTGAGTCATGTCTGTCATGTGCCCTACTTGGGAGTGTGTGGAGAATAGTGCATACAAGTACAATGCTATGTTTTTCGTTCTTAGCAGATGTTGCCTCATTAGGCTGTTACACCAATAAAATTATAAAGACACCTGTCACTGCATAGTTCATCAGTCCAGTTTATGTTTGAATGACATACATTTCTTAAGGAAACATGTGTAATTATTTCCACATAGGCTAAAGGCCACAAGGCCCTTTTTAATCTAGTCATGCATCCAAAATCTCTGAAAAGTGCTGGTACCCTTGATAAGTGTAAGCATGGGCTTAGGAGGTGAGATATTTACAAGAAGGGTCCTGGGAGATGAACCACTTACAGGCAGTCTATGTCCATTAGAGACATAGGTGCCAAACCAAGGATGAATGTCCTATTCCCCATACAATTGTCCAAGTTACACTTGAATTATATTAGGGAGGAACACTAATTCACATGGATGGGGAGCTTGTTCCTGAGAAGTGGTAGTCTTTGGGATGCATACCTGTCTCTCCAGCAGGTCTTAATTATATCACAGATAATGTTTAAGTATGTAGAATGGGTAAGTCTGGTGCTATTTGTTTTGCAGATATACAGAAGCTCCATCGGAGTGGGGTCTGATAATACCTTGTGTGCCATGCATAGATCTCCCCTCAACATATCATTGGAGACAGAATACAGAGATAAAGCCTTGAGGTCGTCTGCATGGGGCATGTTACTTACACCCTGTATTCTTTTAGTGAGGAACCTCTGTGGATGTTGCAATTGTTGGCTATGCCTGTTAGCTATATACCAAAGGGAGCATTGTTCTCAGTGATTAGTCTGATGAATGCTGAATATAGTGGAAAAAATTACTTTCTTGGACCTAGACACCATATCTTTGTTTATAAGTTGCACAACATAAAATGATTTCCTCACTACTGTAGACACATGATGGTCAGAGGCTAGATTACTGACTATGTGTGCCGCCAAGTCCCTCACTACTGGGTCAACACTTAGGGGTGTGTTGTCAGTAGGATAGTCTCCAGGAGTGGATGACTGCCAGATGGATACTATTATGCACTTTTAAGCATTTATTTTAAGTCCATGGTTCTGGCACCAGCTGCTTGTCTGTGTCAGTACTGGAGAACATTTGTGTCAATGAGTGATTCAATAACAGCTTCTAATTTGCAATCATCTGCAAATTTAGTCAGCCATAGGTCATTCATATTGGCCTTTACTTCAGAGAAGTAAATGCCAAAAAAGACCTATCCCAGGACCAATCTATGAGGGACTCCGCTTGTGACTGGCCTATTTGTAGAAGTGAACTCCACATTTCCAACTTCCTGGGTGTCAGTGAGCCAGCTGGCTATCCACTGGGTTACATAAGGGTGTATACCTAACCTCTTAAGTTTGTCAACAATGCTTGAGTGGGGGATTGTGTCAAATGCCTTTGCCAGGTAAAGGTAGGCAGCATGAATCATTTTGATCTCATCAATCACTTTGGTGACCTTCTCAAAGAAGTCCACCAGGCTGAATAGGTATGACTTGCCCTTGATGAATATAAATTGGGTTGGGTCCAGTGTCGAGAGGTTTCCTATGTCATTATTGATAATTTCCATGATAATTCTTTCCATGGTTTTGCAAATGAGACTAGTGAGAGTTATACATCTGTAGTTTCCAGGGTCTGTAGATGACCAATCTTTGTGCAAAGAAATGACTGTTGCTGTTCTCCATTCATGAAGCAAGAAGCCTGTTTGGAAGTTACAGTTGAATAGAAATTTCAGAGGGCATAATAGATCATGTTTCATACTATTTAGAAGGCACTCTGGGATATTGTCGGGGCCCACTGATGCAGTGTTCTTGGCCTTAGAGTTAGCATTAAGGACCTACACCCTAGTGATAGCAGGGGCAGTTATATTTGATGGTGTTTCCTGATTGAAGGATAATGAGGAGAGAGGGGTAAAGTTGGAGTTGAATTTGTTGGCCAGTAGGTTTGCAATATCTTCTGGCTCAGTATAGGTGGCTCCACCTACAATGAGCTTTGCACACATTTATATATTGCCTTTGAGGTTGCAGACATAGCTAAAGAATGTCTTGTGGTTGTGCTTGGTCTGGGAGGCCAAATTTGCCTCAAATGTTGCTTTGGTAGACTTTATTTGTCCTCTGAGTAGTTTGTTTAGTTTGCTGAGAGTGCTTCTATCCTGCTGGGTGCTGCACTTCCTATTTTTTGTCATGATTTTCTTCCTTCCATTATACAGTCTATTGATGTTGTGATTCTGCCAGGGTGACTTGTTTTTTGAGTTAGTTATTTACTATCATTCTGGTGGGTACATCTGCCTCTATGCAGCTATTAATATGCTTTTATAGAGTTTCTGTGAACAGTTCTATGTAGGCAGCAGTGTTCTCAAGATTTAGGGGGTCTTGACATTTTTCCAGGTTATCACTTAGTAATAGGAATTTAACCTTAGAGTAGTTCCTGAATATTTCAGGGTAAGCTGGGGTTCCAGGTTTTATTTTTACTTCAAAGGAGACCATTTTGAGTTCTGATCTTCACAGAGAAGACATTACACTAGGGGGTGTGCAGCACATTCCCATATGGACAAAAGGACATTCCCAGGTCCTTTTTTACTGTAACCAGCTAGCTCTAAAAGCTGTATTTTCCTTGGGAGCGAGATCTAAACTTGAAGCCAACGCAGTACCAGGTCCTTTTTTACAGCTACTGGTACAATACAGAACCAGGGCCACGACACGTTCCGAGAGTCGAGGGAGAGGAAAAAGGAAATACTCAGGCGAGACCATGGAACCGAGACGGAAGAACAGGAGTTAAAGAAATTGTTTTTTAATCTTTCATCACGAGCGCTAACCACTGATGAAGAGGAATTACTAAACAAGGGACTGTCTTTCATTCCCTCACAAGGAAGTAATCTTTCAGAACTATTGATTGACCTGCGTTTATTCGCAAGAGCTATAGCACTGAAGGTACTCTTTAAGGATGTTGAAATGTCATGTTCTAATGTTAATAACAGTTTTAGAAATAAGAGCATGTTTGTTCCACCTCTACCCAATATTGTTGAATGTTTTGTAAGGTCATGTGAGAAAGATTTCTATGCATATTTTGCTGAGAACAAACGTAGGGGTATTTTTCATAATTTGAATGCAAGCATGAAAACCTGCCTTAGGGACTTACAAAATATGAAGGAAATAACTTTTAAACCAGCAGACAAAGGTGGGGGAATAGTAATGATGGAATCTTCCATGTATATAGAATTAATGTCTGTAATGCTTAGTGATGATTCTGCATATAAATGCATAGAGAGGAAGGATATAGTATGCATTGTGAAACAGGTACAAGATTCTCTGTTTGATCTTCTAATGTGCAGGCAGATTGACAAAGATTTATATGAGTATTTGTTGGTAGATTTCCCCCTTATACCTATTATTAGAGGTCTCCCTAAGATGCATAAGGGAGTGTTTCCACCCCTTTACGCCCAATAGTATCAGGAGAACAATGAGTAACAGAGAGAATTTCTGTTTTCATTCAGTCCAAGTTGGGACCTTTGGTTAAAAAGATACCAACCATATTGAAAGACACTTATGGGTTGTTGAATGAACTGCAAGATGCAGTTACTATACAAAATATATTTCTTTATACTATCTTGGTATCAATGGACATTAAGAACTTGTTCACGAGTATCCCTAATGACTATGGGATAGAGGCCATCAGGGAATTTTTAAGTAAGGATGATACACTTAATAAGGCCTGCCAAACATTAATATGTGTTTTACTAGATCTAGTTTTGAATAACAATACATTTTTGTTTCATGATAATCTATATGCACAAGTATGGGGAGTAGCCATGGGCACTCCCTTTGCAAATTCATATGCTAATCTAGTGATGCACCAATGGGAGAACAGGTTTCTTTTTAATAATGAAGGGTTCAGAAACGTCTCGTTATACAGACGTTTTGTGGATGACATCTTAATATTTTGGAATGGGAATGAAGATTCACTGTTAGAACTGGTTTCCTATATGGAGTCTACTACTAACTTTTTGAAGTTCACAGTGGAACAGTCTACCAGTAGAATTAATTTCCTGGATTTAACAATTCTGAAGGAACCAAATGGCTCCATCTCTACTACTATTTATAGGAAGCCATGTTGGAGAAATGCCATTCTCCATTATAACAGCATGCATCCACGGCATGTGTTTCAAAATGTGGCTAAGGGGCAGTTTTTGAGAACATCACGCTTGTGTAGTAAGGAAGTAGATAGAAATTTACAGTTGGATTTAATAGGAAACTTTTTTGTGGATAGGGGATACCCGCATATTTTGATAGATGAGATAAGATCTTCCACTTCTGATACTGGCTCAAATGTTAACATGGGACGGGGCACCCATGTACAGGATTCCAAGGTGCATCAGTATGGTACAAGGGTAGCATTTACAACCAGATATACAAATGATATATGTCACATCAACAACATTATAAATAATAATTGGAAAATCCTGTTATTGGATGCACCTGTTGCACAGATAGTTGGAAATAAACCAACTTTCAGATATAGAAATAGTAAAAACCTGAAGAGGTTATTATGTAATGAGAAAGTAGATGGCTTTAAGTTGGATATTAGACGGTTGTTTAGAAATGGGATGTACCCGTGTAATAGATGTAACATGTGTAAGTTCATCTCCAAGATCCAACCTTTTACGGTTCCAGACTTGGATTATACTTTTACACCACTTTTTTATGCAACCTGTGAGTCTAAAAATTTAGTTTATTTAGCCACATGTGAAGTCTGTGAAGCATATTATGTGGGTTTGACGTCCAGAAGACTCAAGGACCGTATCTACAACCATAATTATGATACTAAAAGAACCATCTTGACTAATGCTTTAGCCAAGCATAGTCATATGTTTCCTAACCATCATTTTAGGTTTAGAGTACTACAAATAGTACATAATAATAAAAGGGAAGGAAATAATATGGGTTATCTTGAACTGATTGAACTGAATTGGATCCTGAAATTGAGGGCAGACGTTGAGCCAGGGCTGAATCAGGCTCTAAGCATAAAACCAGCATTGTTAAGACGTAGATAAAAAGTTAGTTTATTTGTATTCGTGAGTGTTTTTGGAATATGTGCAATAGGTTTATGAATTGTAGTTAAGTATTATTATGCATCATGTTTATGAAATAGTTATGATAAATGCTGATGGTCATTGGTTTTATATTCATTTATTTTTCTATATAAACTTTTTTAAGTTATGGCATCAAGTTTATATTTCATATGGATTGTTTTAACCTAAGTGCTTTTGTGGTGTTGCCGTTGTCAAGACACAGATAATAGGGGCAGATAGCTCATGCTTTTTCACTGTATTTGTATTTATGTTTCTTTATATATATATATATATATATATATATATATATATATATATATATATATATATATATGTGTCATCATAGAATTTCTTTTAAACACATATATCATTCAATATAAAAAATATGTCATGTTACATTTTATTGAATACATATTTAATACATACGCAGTATGTTTTAGAGAGTAAGATGAATGGAAACAGAATTGTAGAGATGGTTAATTAATTAGTTAATTGGTTAAGTTCTACAATGCATTTGTTTCAAATTGCTTAATTAGTAGGAGGTTTTTAGTATAAATACACATGAATTTGAGTTGTTGTTTAAACCTGAAGAAGCGTACCTTGGCAGTACATGAAAGCGCTAGTTCCACAATAAATATCTTTTATCTACAGCATCGTGGTGGTTCCTGAACAATATTGTTTTTGCACATTCCCATATTAGTGAGGACCAGTTCCAATATGTTTGTACCCCTTGTTGGTGTACTGACAATCTAGTCCTTAGAGTTTGTGTTTACAAAATCCATAGGGTCATAAGTTTATAGAAATGTACTTGGCTAACCACCCCAGAGCCCTTACAAGCCTAGTCATATTTATCCCAAGTTACCCCAAATTGTTGGCGGTTAGTTGAGTTATGTTTGCAGAGATTAGGGTCTACAATAGTCCATACCAACTTACCCTTCCAGGAGGGACATGGCTGCCACCCCAGGAGTGAATTTGCGGTCAGCCATCCATTGATCTAGGTTGCATTTGAAGAAGGTCAGGGAGGTGCTCTGTTTTACCTGAATTGGAAACTTGTTCTAGAGAAGTGGCAATCTCTGGGAGATGTAAGTATCTCTCCAGCATGACCTGTTCATGTCAGAGGCTAGGTTAAGATCCCTGGAGCGAGTGACCCTCAGGCAATTTGATTTATGAATGTGTAGCATTTCCATCAGGCTGGGTCAGATACTGCCCTGTAAGCCAGGCAGAGGTCATCCCTTAGCAACCTGTAGGTGGCACAGTACAGTGACTGGGCTTTCAGTCTTTCCACATAAGACTTTTTTGTGTGTACCCTGTAATTTCTTGGTGAGAAGCCTCTGTGTTCTTTCCAGTTGTTGCAGGTGTCTGGTGAGGTACATGCAAAAGGAAATATTGTACCCAATGTGATGATGGCTGAGTATAATGGAATTATAGCATACTTAGATCTAGATTCGATGCCTTTACTTATAAGATGTACCACACAGAAGGATTTCCTTACTACTGAGGATACAAGCTTAGAAATGAAGCACTGTGAGCACATTGAAGTTTAGTTAGCTTAAACCATCTGATAGTGGACAGGCTCCAACTATTCAGGTCAAAACAACTAGAAAAAATATGAAAGAATAGCCTTTTGAGCTACACAAGCTAAGCTAAAACTCCAAGCAGTAGTAGAAAGAAATACCTGTAAATTAAATGCCAAATACTAGTAAACCATTTTTTCACCTTTGCAAACAAAACCAGCTTCAGGTTCTTCATAACAAAACAACAAATCTTGTTGGATATAAAATAGCTTCACTTCTTATTAACAAAACAACAAATCTTTATTGTGTGAAACTTAAATAAATCGGGAGATAAGCGTTGTGCTTATGTAAAGAAACTAGAACTAAATACTCCCCGGGATTCATGAAGCTCGGCGCAAGGCCGGCGTAAGGCTTGCGCCGGCGGTGCATTGCATAGCCGGCGCAGTAGCGCCATATGCATATTAATGAGAGTGCACCGTAACCACAGGCATGTGCGTAGTGTACGTGAGCGAGCCCAAGTAGGATGCGTCAGTAGGCGTGTTTAAGCAGGCAGGCGAAGAGCAACCTAACGTGCTGTCTGCCATAGTCCGCCCAGAATAGAAATGGCTGCAGCCATGGCCCGTGCAGAATGAAATGTCCGCAGAGTATGCAACAAAGTACCCGTCCCAACTAAACAGAGAAGCAAATAAAACCCACGCAGCCGAAATGTACCTGTCCAAGGAACAAAGGATACGCGTAATACCGTGTCCGTACAGCAATGTACTGTGAGTGTGCATAGTCAGAGAAGGTGTATAGCAGCATGTCAGCACGCCGCACCGACACAGGAGTAGCGACTAAGGTCACCAACCGTCCCACTTTGCGAGGGCAGTCCCTGTATTGGCATACGTGTTCAAATAAAGCATTAAAACGGGAAGTGTGCGAAGAGTGTAGGTCATAATGATTTCCGTATTTAATGTAATTGTAGCCTGAATCGGTTATCTCCGTAACTGAAATACCTAAATGTCCCAAGAAACAGAATAAGCTACCAAACTGCCACAACAATAAGCTCATACTTAGGCAAATAAGTGAAGTTCTATGCTATATAGTGACCGTGTATGCGTGTCGGGCTGTGAAGTCAGATGTGACTCCCTGCACATACAGGTGGTCAATGTAGAAGTCCCACAGAACCACGATAGCAATGTGTGTGTTGAATGAAAGGCGACCGACAAACCCTGTCCCCTGATCCCTGGTAGTCACCCCTGTGCTGTGTGGACAGCCACCTATACGTTGTACAGGGGTGACCTACGACCCTCGACAGGTATGACTTTGCATTATGTACCAGTCAGCTGTGGGACATGTCCCTGACAGCAGATATGCATATCCGGGAGGCCCCTGCGAAGGATATCTGTGTCAGATGTCCGTCCCAGTATGGCATCTGTTCTGCAAGCATCTACAAACAATGTTACCCATAACACCGCCGTGTGTGCCTGTACCGTGGAAATGTAGATGTATGACAGGGTGCACCCACGGAATGGCACCATGGGACACCACCTGTGACAGGCAGTTGGTCTGACATGCAGCCAGCAACTATGACCATGTGGGTTGTGTCACATAGACAGTTTACAACACATTCTGTGATGTACATGTTCACATCCCAGCCAATGGTTTCATTAACGCTACCTGAGGGGGTAATGTTATGAAGCCCTTTGCCAGGACGAGGTAGGCTGTATGGACTGCAACACCCCAGCAATGGGCTGGGTGACCGTCCCGAAAATGTCAACCATGTCTTAAAGGCATGAACCACCCCTGAACAAGAGAAACCGTGTGGGATGCGGCATGTATGTCCCCTATGCAGTCATGTACGAACCGCAGTATGATCCCACCCCATGTCTATGCAGATAGGTCTCCTCAGGGTACTGGGACAGTAATAACCAGCCTCAGTGGAGGCATTGGCCCTGTGATGTGGGAATACAGTTGTCATGCGATACAACCTGGGCACCCTACCTGAGGTGAGGCTATAAAGAAATAGCTGTCCTAACTGTGGGTCCTAATCTCAAATGAGATAGTGGAGTACACAGCGGGCTCACCATCTGGTCTCATGGATGCTATTCACACTACCCTGGAGAGAGCATGTCCCACCTGTGTGTCACAGAACATTTGGTGACCACAAACCGCTGGTACAGACATCTCCACATGTGTGGTGGAGGGTGTGGAGATGTCCTCACTGGACCTGTCAGCCTGTATGTCGGCAATGTGTGTATGTTGAGTAAACCCCACCTCTATGTGAACCCAGTCAGAGCATATGTGGTAGTGACCTCACAGGTGTCGAGTATAGCAACTGAAGGTGGTATGATTGTCAGCCAGGTCCATGTAGGTATATCCGTGGAATGTGCCCTGGACAATCCCATGACATTGTGTAACTCTACACATATGATGACCAAGGGTGTCACACCTCACAAGGTGTCTGCTCCACCCTGTAGTAGCCACCTCCTCGTGTTGTACATCATGTGTATGGCTGGGGTACACCACACTGGACGCTTGGCATTGGTACAATGAACCACAGTTGGGTAAGTGAATGCCTGGTACATGCAGTCCTGTAGGTACTGGTAGATGGCAAATGTGATTGATGCAGTGGCTGCTGTACCATTGACCACTGGCTCAGGGTCCTTAAAGGAGACCACAGTACTGCGCAGTAGTGTGTAGTCTGCCTCTGAGCAAGCAATGTGTATGTTAACTGGCAACACTCACAGCAACGGATGCCAAAAGCAGAAGCCAATGTCCAAATAACATAGATCAACTTCTGCATGACAATATGTGTTATCATACATGTATTGACATGTGTCTGCCAATTACAATTGGAAATGGCGGTAAGACTGGCCTAAAGTTCCCATGATGTACACAGTCTGGCGGTGTTGTTCCGATAATAAAGTGGCAATACCTCCCAATCGTGACCTCTGGGTATGGTATGAAAGTGGTTGTTAACCTGCAACAATGGATGTATAGCATTGGTTTCTGGTGTCGGAAGACATGTTTCCTGTAGCACAACACAGTATGGGTAGTCAAGCACACATACACAATTGCTGAACACACAGCATCAGTGAAACCCACTGCTCACAAGGACACAGTCCGTCAAGCTCTACACTTTACATATGCACAGCGGTGTCCATTGTAGGACCCAAAAATTTGTCTAAAGACAGCTCTTCCGCCTTCTTTAATCACCTAACGGAACTCATTGTAGTCACAGGTACACATATGCACCGCAAGCGTGTTTAATGTTGCTGATAGCTCTCCATGTAATGCAGCACAGATGCACAGAAAAACCCAGGGTACCGGGTCCATAGAACTGCATCCACATCACACTTCCGCACACATGACGGATGTGTAATGGGTACTGGCAATTGTTGCGGTCAAGGGATTCTGGGTATGAAGACTCTGTGCTCGGTGTTGTTTCGCAGGCAATCATTCACCCGCCCTGTGGGATGGATTTCTGCGTAGCACCTGCCTTACTCTCCGCTAATAATGCAAACCATACTCCGGAGAATGCTAAATGTAGGTGTGGAATGTGTACAGCCCTATAGTAGTGTCCAGTAGGCAATTGTCATGGATGGACACCCGTATGGCCAGAATGGCACCCACAACTGCAGACACGGGTAAATGACATAGCCGCGGGAAGGCATAACACAGGAAATACACATAGGGACTACAGTTGACATTACACATACAAAGCAGGACCGTCGTGCCAACACCGGCGTACACAGCACTCAATCTGCCAGCAACAGACTGAGGAGCACCCGCTACCGTACAGCGTAACAGATGTGCGACCTGTGGAACACATACTAATGGCACACACACAACGTCAAGTAGGATATGTAAACTATGGCTTTCCCACCTATGAAGACAACATGGTTAAATGAATGCATAGGTAAGCAACATGTTCTGGTGGTGTTATAGTGGAAATACAGTGACGGATATGTCCCAGTGGGACGCCTGCGGTTTAAATTGAGTATTTGCTAACCAGCATCGTTGGATGTATGTAATTTGTCCACAGTACTACATCACCTGGTTATGTAGCACCATGTGGAATGGGTAGTCCAACAGACATCCGCGATTCCTGAACACACAGTCTCAGTGAAACCCACTTCTCACAAGGACACAGTCCGACAAGCTCTACACTTTACATATGCACAGTGGTGTCCAATGTAGGACCCAAAAATTTGTCTAAAGACAGGAATGCCGCATTCTTTCAACACTTAAGTGAACTCATTGACGACACAGGTACACATATGCACCGCAAACGTGTTTAATGTTGCTGATAGCTGTCCATGTAATGCAGCACAGATGCACAGAATTACACAGGGTACCGGGTCCATAGCACTGCATCCACATCACACTTCCGCACAGAGGACGGATGTGTAATGGGTACTGTCAATTGTCGCGGTCAAGGGATTCTGGGTATGTAGACTCTGTGCTCGGTGTTGTTTCATGAGGCAATCCTTCCTCCCGCCCTGTGGGAGGGATGTGTCGTAGCACCTGCCTTACTCCCGCTAATAATGCAAAACATACTCCGGAGAATGCTAAATGTAGGTGTGGAATGTGTACAGCCCTATACTAGTGTCCAGTAGGCAATTGTCATGGATGGACACCCGTATGGCCAGGATGGCACCCACAACTGCAAACCCGGTAAATGACATAGCCGCGGTAAGGCATGACACAGGAAATACACATAGGGACCACAGTTGACATTCCACATACAGAGCCGGACTCTCGTGCCAACACCGGCGTACACAGCACTCAATCTGCCAGCAACAGACTGAGGAGCACCCGCTACCATACAGCGGAACAGATGTGCGACCTGTGGAACACATACTAATGGCACACACACAACGTCACGTAGGATGTGTAAACTATGGCATTCCCACCTACGAAGACAACATGGTTACATGAATGCATAGGTAAGCAACATGTTCTGGTGGTGTTATATTGGAAATATAGTGACGGATATGTCCCATTGGGATGTCTGAGGTTTATATGAAGCAGTTGGTAACCACCATCTTTGGATGTATGTCATTTGTTCACAGTACTAACGCAGCGGTTATGTAGCACCATGTGGAATGGGTAGTCAAACAGACATCCGCGATTGGGGAACATACACCAGCAGTGAAAAGCACTGGGCAGGTGGACACAGTCCAGCAACATCTAACTTGACAAATGCACATCGGTGTCCATTGTAGGACCCAAAAATTCTGTTCAGAGCATGCCTGCTAGCTTCCTGCATTACTCATGTGATCTAATTGTCGCCACCACGTCACAGGTACACATAGGCACGCAAGCGTGTTCAATGTTGATGATAGCTGTCCATGAACTACAGCACACATGCACAGAAATACCCAGGGTATCGGGTCCATACAGCTGCGCCCACATCACACTGCAGCACACATGAAGGATGTGTAATGGGTACTGTCCACTGTTGCAGTCAAGGGAGTCTGGGTATGTAGAATCAGGCCTCGGTGTTGTTTCAAAGGCAATCCTTTGTCCGCCCGTGGGAGGGACGTGTCGTAGCACATGCGCCACTCTCCACTAATAATGCACACCATACTCCGGGAATGCAAAATGCAGGTGTGAAATGTGTACAGCCCCATACCAGTGTATAGTAGGCAATTCACATGGATGGACAAGCGTATGACTAAGATGGCACACATAAATGCAAACCCGGTGGAATTACACTGCCGTAGTAAAGCATTACACAACTCATACACATAGGGACTACAGTTGACATTCTCCATACAAGAAACACAGACAACCAGCCGATGAAGTCCAAAGCAAAGACGAGGTACTGTAGGGACCGTCAGTGACCAACCAGAGCACACCAAGAATTAAAGGCAGTCACCATAGTGTCTTGGAGCACACGTCTGCTTCATAAGCAGACTTATTCAGACTACATACAATGTAGTTCAACCTACTAAATTTACAAGCATTAATTGGTTGGTACATTAGATGTGCTAGGTACTAATTACATGCCTGAAAGGCAGACAAGCGAACAAACCTTACTTGGGTTACACATCCCACACAGTGAGGACAACAGACATTGCTCCGAAAGGTACAGTATTCACCGGAAAATGGAAAAATATGTACATATATGAAACATGAACCAACATAAAATGTTTTCCAAATCTCTGACTGTGTAAGCTACATGTATATGTCCTACGGATTGTGCCAATATATTAACAGAACTGCAGACACCTAGTAATATGAATGAACCATAATATATACACATAAACCGTATGAATATGAGTACTGTAAAATAGACCAACGAAATGTAAAGATTCACAATGTGCTAATGTAACATTCATTTACAAGGTTACAGAAATAAATCAATGCAGACATCCATGTGTAAATACTAACAGAAGGCCAGCGAGGTGCTTGCCCTTACATGTACTGGGATGTCGTTCCACAGCATAGTGAGTGTCCGGGTGATGAATCCGTCCCAACAACACGTTCGATTAATGACAGTGTCAAGGTGTACGTCAGCTGCCCTTGTGGTTCTGAGGGATCTACCTTATTTACGTGAAGCATAGTCATCAGATCTGGGTTCGACGTAGCCGTGCATGCCAGGCACGGGTCACCTCTGGGCAACTGGTATGCAACTGTATACAGCTGGAATACTTTCAGTCGGTCAGTATAACACATATACCTGAGACCCTGCATCCGTTTCCCGAAGAACTGTTGTTGCCTTTCCAGCTGCTGCAGGTGTTGGGTCAGATACATTCTGAACGGGGCATTGTACCCAATCATAGGTCTATTGAGTGATGAGTACAAGGGGACAATGACCTGCCCTGATCTAGATGTGAATCCCTTCATGATGATGTGGCCAATGTGGAAGGTCTACCCAACTATGTTAGCAACATGTGTGTCTAACGAACGGTTAACAACAACACGTGTCCCCAGATCACTGGTAACCCCTCCGTGTTCAGTGGACTGCCACCTATATGGTAGCTCGGGTAACCTTGTTCATCCCGAAGGGTATGCCTATGCATTTCCTGGCATTTAGCTGTAGGACATGTCTCTGGTACCACTTATCCACATCTGTGAGGCACTCCTGAAGGATATCTGTGTCAGATGTGTGTCTGACCTTGGCATCCGGTTTGCAGTCGTATGCAAACATTGTCACCCATAACCCCTGTGTGCGTGTACATTGGAAACGTAGATGCTGGAAATAGTGGACCCAGGACTGAGCCCCATGGGACACCACCTGTGACTGGCTGTGAGTATGACATGGCGCCAGCAACTATGGCCATGTGTGTTCTGTGACCTAGCCCGCTTGCAACCCATAGGGCGATGTATGGACTTACATTCAAGATGACGGGTTTATCAAGTATACCCGAGTGGGGTATTGTGTCGACGGCCTCTGCCGGGTTGAGGTAGGCTGTATGGACTGGTTTACCCTCAGCAATGGCCTTGGTGACTGATTCTACAAAGTGAAACACGTGTAAAGGGCATGATCTGACTATGACCAAGCTAAACTGGGTTGTATCCAAAGTATGCGGGTCCCCTATGTCCTCATCTATGTGTCCCATTATGATCCATCTCCATGGCTTTGCAGATAAGGCTTGTCAAACTAATGGTATGGTAATACCCAGGGTCAGTGGAGGCACCATCTATGTGGAGTGTGACTACAGTCGCCCTGTGCTACTACTCAGGTACGTATCCTGAGGTGAGGCTAGGATTACACAGCTGTCCGAAGTGTGGGTTAAATTTCCCATAGAGTTCCCGGAGTGCACAGCTGGGACACCATGTGGACCCATGGATGTTGTGTTAACTGCCTTGGGGCCGGATGTGGGTAATGCTGGACATACCAACGGCAGACGTGCCACGTTCCCGAGTCCGATGCCCAAGGGACCACACACATAGCCGGCCTTAGGCATAGGCCAAGTAGGTAGCCGCCTAGGGTGTTGCTATACTGGGGACAACGTTCCAGACACTATGTGGTGTAGGTAGACCAGGAGGGTAGCGGGTGACGATCGGTGGCAACCTCTGCCTAGGTCACCACTTACCCTAAGGCCACTCTTCTCGTGGGTAATACAGCAGTACCCACACCTAGACGCGGGTCATCGCTAGAGTCATTGCTAGTATGGCACATCATCTACGTAAGGAAGGAAACCATATATCCCCAGACAGAATGGCACAGCATAATGCCTGTTCGCCGGCCAAAGGCAGACATACGCCACCAGCGTCGGTGCGGACGCATGCGCGAGATGTCCGTTAACAATGCCGACAATGTGTCGCTTTGTGAAACAAACTCCACAGAGACATTCAATAATAGACAACGACGGACAACCCGATGTCCTCGTGTCTGAGCTGTTCAACCTGTTACGCCATGTTAAATGTGTGTAGCACAGCGGAACCGGGCCAAAAAAAGCAACGGACATGTCTGTGGCTCAGTGAACGTCGTCACGCAATGTCAAACCCTTGTAATATTGCGACACAGCCCATACATACCGAGGGTTAGTAATGGCAGTAGGTTACTTCGATCAGACCGTGTGCAATTAGTATAACGAGATCTACAACGGATACACCGGACATTCGCACACGGTTAAGACTAATTGGGGGCGTGACATAGTACCATGGACACGGACAAAAGCGTGCCCATGTGACTCATCTAACATTCGTACAGGGTCAGGGCGGTCCCGTACTGTGGGCGGACAAGACCAAACCCAAAGCACCACAGCAACACCCTGACAATCGAAGGCCTGTATGCATATGGGATATAAGCAGCTGTCATCTGAACAGCCCTGTGGTGACGACATATGCATCCTGGGCCATGAGCGAGTGTGAATTAGGAATGTTCAACATGCAGTACCGCACCTTTCCCAGCAGGGGAATGGATGCCTGTGACGTGCGTGTGTGCGGGGGGGGTGATATGCAAATGTACATAGGTACCACGGGTATGCATATTAATGACAACGAACAGCTAACGTGCACTGGTCACAGTAAGTCTCAAACGTGACTGCAGTCACGTTGGAATCATGACTATAGAACATATAGATGTGCACGTGTACGTAAAGCGTCCATGCTGCAAACACCGTTACATATATAAAGCTGTCAGTGCTTTCTGCACACGTCCGTCAACCGGATCAGACATATGTTACCGGAATAGTCACAAGTAACGCAAAACACGTAACCACACAGACACTGTAAACATATATAAACGGAATACGGATATGCATGTGCGCGCGTAACACAATCCGGACATGCGAGTGTATGTGTGCGTGTGTGATCCAGTGGAACCAGAGAAGGTTACGGATGTCTCCTCCACACGTTTACATTCACAATTGTGAAATATATGCTTAAATAGTACCTATTGATTCCATGCTTTGTTATCGTAATGCTACTAATATACACATCGATATACAATAACCTGATCAACACACTACATCCTAAGGTGCACTCTCAACAATTATCAACTATGTGTCCGGATACTGATTGTATTTACCAATATTGTAGATACATTAACACATCGTTGGTGTATTATTGTTTCCATTAAGTAATGTATGCAACACTGATCAGTATATGTCACGTTATCATCAAGACCTGGAGCACTGTCTACTTAACTATGAGCAGGTTTATTGATTAAGTGACTTTGAACTGACTCTGAAGGAAGTGTATAAGGGACGACTATCCAATGTATTTTGTACTCCGACGATGCCTCATGTCAGTGGGTGAAAGAGCTCTGTATCATTTGACTGTGGAGTGTATCTTTAGTGTCATTGTCTGTTTTGGCCTGATATATATGCAATAATGTCTGTTATGAAGATGACCAGGACCCAAGGTTTGCTGTATTTCCACACCCCCACCACCACAAAAAGGGAATAGTAAAAGGGCAGTATGTTCGAGGTAGTTGGATGACCTCTAGGGACAGTGATTATGAGGAAGAGTGTATGAAACTAAGAGGGATGTTTTTAGATAGAGGCTACCCAAGGAAATTAATAGATGAAATTGAGAAGGAAGTAAGGGAAGGAAGAGTGGACAAATATCGGCCTTCTTTAGGACAGGAAGATGACCTTGAGAAGGTGACCAACCTCGACAAAAACAATTTTGAGTTAAGAAATAACTTTATAACAGATTATAGTGGGGAGGCTAAGGTCATACAAAGAATAGTGGAGGAAGAATGGGTACAGTTTGGTGAATTCTCTGATTTAAGAAGTCTGTTTATACAACCCTTGAAATGTACATATAGAAAAGGGAGAAATTTGAAAAATTTGTTTGAAAGAAGAATTAAGGAAAACAATACTTCCAGGGAGAGAAAAGGCACATATAAATGTGGGAGGTGCTCCCAGTGCCCGAATATTTGCAATAAAGATATAAATTTATGTGAAAAGTAGGGACATATTAGTGCAGAGTAAGCAATATGTTAATTGTCAAACAAAAGGTATAATATACCTAAGTATTTGTAAGAAATGTGAGGCATTTTATGTGGGGAAGTCTGAAAGAAGACTAAGAGATAGAATCTACGAGCATAACTATGAGATGAAGACAAAAGATATGTGTAATGCTCTGTACAAGCATAAAATAAAATGTGAAGAAGCTGATTATACCTTCTTTGTGTTAGAGGTAGTAAACAAAGATATACGTGGTG
The DNA here is from genome assembly GCF_019279795.1 of Protopterus annectens. Lineage (NCBI taxonomy): Eukaryota > Metazoa > Chordata > Ceratodontiformes > Protopteridae > Protopterus > Protopterus annectens. The sequence goes on from NC_056735.1 coordinate 1,547,401,706, forward strand.
GACAATGGGAGGAGACAATTGAGTACAAAGAGTTATTATGGCAACTTCATTTGGAAGCTTATAACCCACCAGGGTTGAATAATTATGTATCTTTGGCCCCAGTATTGAAAATAAGAGCAGCGAAGCTCTGAGTTGGAAAATTTATAACAGGGGATTAAAGATACTGAGACATTATTAAAGATAATTAAATATATAATTAATCAGCACTATTTTGTGGAAAAAAGGTAAAAAGAAGTGACAGGATAATTATGGGAAAGGGTATCTGTAAGAAATGAATTTGAACCTGGGTAAACTTTGAAGTGTATTAAGTTTGGGCATAACTGTGAAAACAGTGGTTGTAATGTGTTCATCCAGACACCAGAGGGCATTGGATGTTTTTTACTTGTATGTTTGTATATATTATTGTAGATATATCTTATATGTTTAGATTTTTGTATATAAAATGTCAAATTTTAATGTTTTGAATATCATGAATAAAAGTTGATAATTAATTATAGAAAATGTTGTGAGCAGGAATGTAATAAATTGTAACATGATTTCAAGGGTAGACATGAAGGCACTTTGTAAATGTGATGTATAGTATAATATATGAAGAATATGGCAATTAAGTACTTATTGTATTATTAGGATTAATTATTCAATCAGCAATAGTATTTAAGCAGAAGGGGAAGAGCTTGTAGTATTGTGCATCTGAGGAAGTGTATTCAAACGAAAACGCAGGTGTGGAGACATAGCGTTAATGTGTTTGGAGTGTTTTGCTGAAACTACGTGTTGCTGCTTGGTTCGTTACTTTTGTTAATAAAGCTGCTAAATAAAGAAAAAAAGGAGCCGTTTTCTTACACTAGTGCCTTTTGCTTTGTTTAGTTGTGACTGTTCTGGTACTAGGCTCCATTGTCGTGGTTTTGCTGTATTTCCGCCACCGCTCGTGGACATAGACAGGCCAAGTAATACATAATATGGGTAGTCAAACAGACATCCACGATTGGGGAACATACAGCAGCAGTCACAACCACTGGCCAGATGGTGACAGTCCAACACGCTCTACACTTTACATATGCACATCGGTGTCCATTGTAGGACTCCAAAATTGATCCATTCGCAGCATCGACCAGCTGCCATCGACGCAGAAGAAGTGACAGCCCTGACTGCGGCACAGCTAGACATATGCACCACCAGCGTGTTTAAGGTTGGGGACAACTGTCCATGAAATGCAGGACATATGAACAGAAATCCCCAGATTGTCGTGTCCATAGAAGTGCGTCCACATCCCAGTCCCACACATGACGGATGTGTAATGGGTACCGTGGAGGGTTGCAGCCATGGGATCCTGGGTATGCAGATATGGGGCTCGATGTTGTTTGGCAGATAATCCGTTGTCACGCCCGGTGGGAGGGATGCGGGTATAGCACGCGTGCCTTACTCCCCACTAATGATGCAAAGCATCCACGGATAATGGTAAAAGCAGGTGTGAGTGTTGTACAGCCCTATATCAGTGTCCAGTAGGCAATTCCCATGGATGGACAAGTGTACGACCGAGATGGCACCTATAACTGGAAACCTGATGGAATTACACAGCTGCAGTAAGGCATAACACAGGAAATACAGATAGGGACTACAGTAGACACTCCCCATACAAAGACAGACTGCCGTGCGAATACCGCCGTACATGGCACTGGATCTGCCATCAACAACATGAGGATCACTCGCTTCCATACTGCGGAACAAATGGGCGACCTGTGGAACATATACTAATGGCACACAAACAACTTCAACTAGGAAGGTCATAGGATGTTTCAACACTGGCGTTCACGCATATAACGAACATCCGTAAATGAATAAATAGGGTATACATGTTCCGCTGTGTTATATTGACAATACAGTGGCGTATCGTCCTACTGGGCCTTTTGAGGATTACCTAAAGCAGTTGCCAACCTGCAGCATGACATCATTACCATTTGGGTTAATCGTAGTAGGACACGGGTTTCGTAGCACAACATAATATGTGTAGTCAAACACACATCCGCGATTGTGAGACATACAGCAGCGGTCACAACCACTGGCCAGATGGACACAGTCCAACATGTTCTACATTTTACATATGCACATTTGTGTCCATTGTAGGACCCAAAATTTCTTCTTCTGCGAGGAGACCAAGATGAACTACAGCCGTGACTACGGCACAGCAGCAGAAATGCACCGCCAGCGTGTTCAAGGTTGATGACACCTGTCCATGAAATGAGGGACATATGCACAGACATCCACAGATTGTCGAGTCCACACATGTTCGTCCACATCCCATTCCTGCACACATGGAGGATTTGCAATGGCTACTGTCGAGGGTTGCAGCCATGGCATCTTGGGTATGCAGAAATGGGTGTCGGAGATGATTGGCAGAGGATCCATTGTCCCGGCCGGTGGGAGGGATGTGGGTACAGAACATGGCTTACCCCCCACCAATAATGGCAATCATCCACCGGAGAATGCAACATGCAGGTGTGAAATGGGTACAGCCATACACCAGTGTCCAGTAGGCATTTCCCAAGGCTGGACAAACGTACGGACAAGATGGCACCCAGAATAGCAAACCTGGTGAAATAACACAGCTGTAGCAAGGCATAACACAGGAAATACAGCTGGAAACAACAGTAGACACACTCCATAGACATCCATCCAGCCGTGCGAATCCCGGCGTACACAGCAACCAAGCTGCTAGCAAGTCTATGGGGATCACCCGCTTCCACTCCGCTGAACATACGGGCGGCCTGTGGAACACATATTAATGGCACTCCAACAACGCCAACTAGGAAGGTCATAGCATGCTTAAAGTATGGCGTTCCCACTCATAAAGAACATCCTGTCATGAATAAATGGGTTCTACATGTACCGGCTGTGTTATTATGGCAATACAGTGGCGGATAGTTCACAATGGGACCTCTGAGGCTTACATAAAGCAGTTGCCAACCTGCAGGACTACAGTAACACCATATGGGTTAATTGTGGAAGGACACGGGTTCCGTGGCACTACATAACATGGGTAGGCAAACAGACATCCGCGACTGGGGAACATACAGCGGCAGTCAAAACCACTGGCCGAATGGACACGGTCCAACATGTTCTACACTTTACATATGCACATCGGTGTCCATAGTAGGACCCACATATTTGTCCATAGGTGTTGGCGACAGGCTGCTATCGTGCGAACCAGAAGAAGTGACAGCCGTGACTACGGCACAGGTAGATATGGGCACCACAAGCGTGTACAAGGGTGATGACAAGTGTCCATGACATGCAGGACATATGAATAGGACTCCCCAGCTCGTCGTGTCAATAGACGTGCGTTCACATCCCATTCCGGCACACATGAAGGATGTGCAATGGGTACTGTCGAGTGTTGCAGACATGGGATCGTGGGTATGCAAAAATGGGTCTCGGCGTGGATTGGCAGATGATTCGTTGTCCCGCCCCGTGTGAGGGACGTGGGCATGGCATATGCGTTACTCCGCACTAATAATGGCAATCATCCCGCGGAAAATGATGAATGCAGCTGTGTAATGTGTACAGCCCTATACTAGTGTCCAGTAGGCAGTTCCCATAGATGGACAAACGTAGGGCCAAGATGGCACCCATAGCTGCAAACCTGGGGGAATCCCACAGCTGTTACAAGGCATAACCCAGGAAATACAGATAGGGACTACAGTAGACACTCCCCATACAAAGCCAGACCGCTGGGCAGATACCGGAGTATACGGCACTTAATCCGCCAGCACATTAATGGGGATCGCGCTTCCATACAGCAGAACAGATGGGTGACCTGTAGAACCATACCAATGGCACAATATCAACGACAGCTGGGAAAGACATACGATGGTCGAACCATGGCGTTCCCACCAATGAAAGACATCCTTCAGTGGATTAATAGGATTGATGTCAATTGACCATGGAAAACACATGCTCAACAATAAAGATCCGCTGGCACCCTATGGCCACAAACCATGTCACACATAGGTAGATGGAACAGTCAACGTAAACATTTCGTGCACGGCAGGTCACACATGGTATACAAAGGTTAGACATGTATGCGCTATCACCCGTAGGCCCCGTGGAGACGTACACATAACATGGGAGCATCCAGGCTTTAAGTATCCACACGTACACTTCCATTTGTCACTTTCTATGCGAACAATGAACATGTAGCCACAGCATAGAAAGCACAGACGCACTGCTAACGACACACGTATGTCAACAATTCAGAAGGCATCCTATGAACACACGTATTACATGATATTGTACTATGCCGACCCCACAACGATCAGAGACCTAACAATGTATATGGAAGATATGCATAGCATATCACTGTAATACAATGGTACAGAACTGACAGAGTAGACAAATGTATGTTAACCCTACATCTGCATCTACACTACATTGCGTTACGGGTGTTCGCTCCACCTGCTTCACAAAGGATGCCTCAACAGTTATCCATCGGTCAGCCCTGGTGTGTGGCCAAACCTCCACCTACTAATCTATCTACATACGCATTCTTCAGCATAGCTGTGGAGGTCCCTCCTGTGGTGTAATACCCTAGACGTCGTAAAACACCGACTGTAGACATGTGCCTTGTGATGTGCCCATAGCCGGCCGTAGGCATACGCCAATCCTGCGGCTGCCCAGGCCGCTGCCCTAGTAGGGACACCTGTCTAGTAGGCGTGTCACGTAGGTATATCAAGATGGGTGCACCATGTGTTGTGCTGGCGTGTGCCATGTAGCCCCACAGCCTAGGGCACCGGCCGATCTAAGGCCGCTGCCGTCGCAGGGGTAGTACAGTCTACAGGTATGTGCAGACGTGCACATGTGACAGCGGGCCACAAGGATACCCATAGTGGCGACAGCTGCACACATGGCTATAGTGGGACACACACGGCCATGCATACAGCACACATAGACATACACACACCATAAATAGGCAAGTACACACAAGGTGTATGTCATGTATGGGTAAAGTGTAAGGACAGCAAGGATAGCTGTCTGCCATGTAATCCAGCGATGTCTATGAGGTGTTCTGGAATACGGACAGTGCATGGACAATGTGTGGATATGCAAAGTACCACAGTTATATGTGTCAGCCGTGCAAATATGCGATACATGGGGAAGACGGCTGTCCATGGGAGAGCAGCGGTACGGCCACAACATAGGTACATAGATATACAAAGAAAGAGGTACACACGAGCACATCCGGCAGGCCCGTGAGTGTAATGTACACAGCAGCAACCCACAACACCATAGTAGGGTACACGTGGAGAACACGCTACGGAGGTCGCCGACCAGAAGAAGCACACAAGCAGTACACGATCTGCGTCCCACCATCCACAAACACAAGGATGGCGCCAGGATATGGGTGTTCCGCGTAAACCTCAAAGCCATACCCTATGAACCCATGCAGCTGGGAGCATGGACACACACACACATGTGGCACGCATGGTGATTGACCACACCCCCACATACCCAACCGCACAAACGTACAACACAGGTATGGTATGCGCTACGTGGACCACCGAGCACACCACCAGCAGAGGCACATGTACAGGTGGGTGACAACAACCGTACAGGAATGGCCGCTGGTAGGCAAGGTATGTGTTGCGAAGCGTCTAAAAGCATGTACATCCGCAGAGGCAGCTGCAAAAACACACACACAAACACACGCAAGGGCCGGGAGTCGAACCTACGCCTATCTACATGAACTCACTACAGTATGAAGCATTTACAGAACGCACTACCGAGTTTACTGAGCACAGCGCTGACAGAGGCATACTTCTAGGCTGGTGACATCACCCGCAAAACAATAGCTGGCAATAGGCAAGGTATGTGTTGCGAAGCGTATAATAGTATGTGTATCCGCAGAGGCAGCTGGAAACACACACACACACATGGAAGGGCCGGGAGTCGAACCTACGCCTATCTACATGAACTCACTACAGTAGGAAGCATTTACAGAACGCGCTACCGAGTTTGCTAAACAGAGCGCTGTCACAGGCATACTTGTAGGCTGCTGACATCACCCGCAAGACAATAGTTGGCAATAGCCAAGGCATGTGTTGCGGAGCGTCTATAAGCATAATCAGTCGCAGAGACAGCTGGAAACACACACACACACACGGAAGGGCCGGGAGTCGAACCTACGCCTATCTACATGAACTCACTACAGTATGAAGCATTTACAGAACGCGCTACCGAGTTTACTAAACAGAGCGCTGTCACAGGCATACTTGTAGGCTGCTGACGTCAGCCGCAAGACAATAGGTGGCAATAGCCAAGGCATGTGTTGCGGAGCGTCTAAAAGCATATGCAGTCGCAGACGCAGCTGGAAACACACACACACACACAGACACACACACACACACACACGGAAGGGCCGGGAGTCGAACCTACGCCTATCTACATGAACTCACTACAGTATGAAGCATTTACAGAACGCGCTACAGAGTTTACTAAACAGAGCGCTGTCACAGGCATACTTGTAGGCTGCTGACGTCAGCCGCAAGACAATAGGTGGCAATAGCCAAGGCATGTGTTGCGGAGCGTCTAAAAGCATATGCAGTCGCAGACGCAGCTGGAAACACACACACACACAGAGACACACACACACACACACGGAAGGGCCGGGAGTCGAACCTACGCCTATCTACATGAACTCACTACAGTATGAAGCATTTACAGAACGCGCTACCGAGTTTACTAAACAGAGCGCTGTCACAGGCATACTTGTAGGCTGCTGACGTCAGCCGCAAGACAATAGGTGGCAATAGCCAAGGCATGTGTTGCGGAGCGTCTAAAAGCATATGCAGTCGCAGCTGGAAACACACACACACACACAGAGACACACACACACACACACGGAAGGGCCGGGAGTCGAACCTACGCCTATCTACATGAACTCACTACAGTATGAAGCATTTACAGAACGCGCTACCGAGTTTGCTAAACAGAGCGCTGTCACAGGCATACTTGTAGGCTGCTGACGTCAGCCGCAAGACAATAGGTGGCAATAGCCAAGGCATGTGTTGCGGAGCGTCTAAAAGCATATGCAGTCGCAGACGCAGCTGGAAACACACACACACACAGAGACACACACACACACACACACACGGAAGGGCCGGGAGTCGAACCTACGCCTATCTACATGAACTCACTACAGTATGAAGCATTTACAGAACGCGCTACCGAGTTTACTAAACAGAGCGCTGTCACAGGCATACTTGTAGGCTGCTGACGTCAGCCGCAAGACAATAGGTGGCAATAGCCAAGGCATGTGTTGGAGCGTCTAAAAGCATATGCAGTCGCAGACGCAGCTGGAAACACACACACACACAGAGACACACACACACACACACGGAAGGGCCGGGAGTCGAACCTACGCCTATCTACATGAACTCACTACAGTATGAAGCATTTACAGAACGCTACCGAGTTTGCTAAACAGAGCGCTGTCACAGGCATACTTGTAGGCTGCTGACGTCAGCCGCAAGACAATAGGTGGCAATAGCCAAGGCATGTGTTGCGGAGCGTCTAAAAGCATATGCAGTCGCAGACGCAGCTGGAAACACACACACACACACAGACACACACACACACACACACGGAAGGGCCGGGAGTCGAACCTACGCCTATCTACATGAACTCACTACAGTATGAAGCATTTACAGAACGCGCTACCGAGTTTACTAAACAGAGCGCTGTCACAGGCATACTTGTAGGCTGCTGACGTCAGCCGCAAGACAATAGGTGGCAATAGCCAAGGCATGTGTTGCGGAGCGTCTAAAAGCATATGCAGTCGCAGACGCAGCTGGAAACACACACACACACACAGAGACACACACACACACACACACGGAAGGGCCGGGAGTCGAACCTACGCCTATCTACATGAACTCACTACAGTATGAAGCATTTACAGAACGCGCTACCGAGTTTGCTAAACAGAGCGCTGTCACAGGCATACTTGTAGGCTGCTGACGTCAGCCGCAAGACAATAGGTGGCAATAGCCAAGGCATGTGTTGCGGAGCGTCTAAAAGCATATGCAGTCGCAGACGCAGCTGGAAACACACACACACACAGAGACACACACACACACACACACGGAAGGGACGGGAGTCGAACCTACGCCTATCTACATGAACTCACTACAGTATGAAGCATTTACAGAACGCTACCGAGTTTGCTGAACAGAGCGCTGTCACAGGCATACTTGTAGGCTGCTGACGTCAGCCGCAAGACAATAGGTGGCAATAGCCAAGGCATGTGTTGCGGAGCGTCTAAAAGCATATGCAGTCGCAGACGCAGCTGGAAACACACACACACACACAGAGACACACACACACACACACGGAAAGGACGGGGGACGAACCTACGCCTATCTACATGAACACACTACAGTATGAAGCATTTACAGAACGCTACCGAAGTTTACTGAGCAGAGCGCTGTCAGGAGGCATACCCCTCGTGAGTGGTATCGTTTGCAAAGGCAATGCGCCCGCTCGGGTGTTCGGACAGAGTGCGCAGTCACGCAGTCTGTTACCATCCCAAGGTCGCCATACACTAACACGTTAGTGCTGCAGTCCAGAATAACAAGTAACTACTGATCAGTACATCACTGCATACTGGGCATGCTCAGACACTTAGACTCGGCACAGGGCAGACATGCATACACATGTTGCGACGGCATGGGTGGCGTAATGTGGACCGTCGTGTGTGTCCAGCCACACAACAGAAACCTGGCCATGCCACAGACGTGGCCGTTGCGTAGGGGATAGAGGCATGCACCCGGGTATTACTGCAGACGGCTGCGGTGTGCACTGTGCTGTGTGTCTATCTACACAGCTGCCTACTGGGCATGCTCAGACACTTAGAGTCGGCACAGATCAGACATGCATACACATGGTGCGACGGCATGGGTGGCGGAATGCGGACCATCCTGTGTTTCCGGCCACACAACAGTAACCCGGTCATGCCACAGACGTTGTTGTTGCTGCGGGGAATATGTAGGTACAATTAACCATGTGTAGGACTGGTCTACAGTTTGTTGCATGCTACAGACAACCCTCACATACACAGGATACCTTCACAGATGTCCTGAGGACACTGGTGAGTGGGCATGCTCTCACAACAGCACCGTTTGTGTGACATGAACCACCCATGCATAGCCTGGGAACATTACCCATGGCGCAACACAGTACGCCAGCAGTCCCAGGTGTTCACACACCTGGCCACTGTTAAACAGCCATGCAACATACATACCAGGGGGGGGGATGTCTGACAGTTCTGCCCATCACGCATGGTGAGGATAGGCCCCACACAGGATGTACAGCCCTCAATGGTGATGCAAGAACGTATAGTGGATCCACTGGTCATCCACTCACTGTAACCAACACCAGCATGGGGGACCTCAGTGATGACCTCTCCACAGAAAACCACACACATCATATGACCGGTGTGGTACCCTACATGTCCTCCATGCCAATGTTGAACAGAGGCCAGACCGGAAACACCTACCGAATGCCTTCCCCGACCACCCACATGCATGTCTGCAACAGGCAAACATGATGACATCAGGACCTTGTCCACCACAGGTAGGCACATGGTGTGGTGGACCGCAGCCACTGACTACCTGTACATCAACAGTTGGAGCTACTACATGGCAGGGCAATGACAGTACCAGGGAAACCATCACCCATTCATACCGGCGTCACCATACGGCCCCACATACCAACATCCAGGTCCGCTCGTGGGAGTGGTACTGCAGAGGGCACATGAGACAACCACAGGGCCTTCCCTAACTGTGGTAAGGACATGGTTGGGGGCACACTGACATGGCTGGAAATGGTCCAGAATGGTACAACAGTCACTGCACCCACAGACATTGTCTGCATACCACAGGACATGTTCCATGCATACATCCCCCCCCCCCCAACAGGGAACATATCTATCCCACCAAAGTGTATCCTCCAAAACATGTCATATGGCCTGGGGTGATCCCATATCTCTATGGCGTTTGACACGTCAGCAATGGGCACCGATGGTTTCCCTGGCTGTGTGCTACCCATCCTCTTTGAGGCCCTCGGCCCACACATGCGGCCACTGTGTCATGTTAGCCTTACTATGGGCTATGTCCCCAATGGATGCCATATGGCATCTGTGGTCCCACTATGCCAGGGTAGTGCTCCTATGGACTGTCAACAGCCACACCCTATACGCTTGACAAATGTTGTCTGCAAAGCTGTGTGGAGGTCCATACAGGTGGTCATGGTTACAGATAGCGTGTACAGCCAATACCGGAACATACCCACAACTACATAGTCAAGGGCGGATCCTGCCTCCCGAACCTGCTCGTCCAGTCTGGAGTGTTCACCAAGGCCATTGATGGGGATATGTGGGTTTGCACACAGTACCATGACCTGGTGGGAGCGTTCAGAGCACACCACACATGGGACCCATGTAAAGGCTCGCCAGCATACATGTGGGGACATATGTCACCCGATGCTTCTCACACAGGTTGGAGGTCACACCACACAGGGTTGGTGCTGAAGGTGCTTTGTCACACTCATATCTGGACCCAGTGGAGGGCCACAGGGCTCACTCCTGTGCACCCTGCCAGATAGCATCCGACCTTCCAATGTGCATGCAATCATAGGGGGATTGTAGCAGACAAGGTGTGCAGATGACTACGCACCGCCGACATACCCAGCACCCCATGTTACACGTACATCCACCTAGGGCGCCATAGACATGGCTGACTGGTGCCAGAGCCATGGCCTGCTAACAAATGCCAGAGAAGGTGCAGCCCTACCCAGTGTGAAGAACATGTTCGTCCCAATTTCACATGTAGGTGGTACGCCATTAAAGATGGTGGACATGTTCAGGGTAATGGCTACCACACCTGTTGGCAACCTCTGTCAACACACACAATGGCAATGTGGGTGTGAAGACATTCCATTGTGGCCTCCTGGTCTGGATGGAATGGCAACCACATCAGGGTGTTCATTGTACCCTGTACACATCACACACCAGTGCAATGACTGCGCATAATGGCACATGTGGCCTGTAGCTAACCTGATGCCTGCAGCACTCGGAAGGACCGCAAACGTTCCACAAGACGGGATGACGCTGCTAGGACATGTGTCACAAGGTGCACGGCCAAGGGGACACTGGCTGTGGATCTCCACAGCACAGCTGCTCCGTGGTGATCTGTGCCCGACATACACGGCCATGTCTGACCTGGGTGACATGGGCACATTCCACCTCCCAGGCCCCATGCGAACACGGGCACAGAAGCGACTGTCAGACACCTCAACCCAACGATGAGTGGGACGTGCTGGGGGAACAGGGTAACGGCCAGACACACACTACAACACGGGGAGGGGTGCCAGGCCATGTGAAGGAAAGGCCCTGACTGCCTTTGTCCAGGACTGCTACTGACGTGTGGATGTGTGACTATAGTTATGCGCCAGTCAACCTCTGTGTGTCACTGCTAGACCAGGGACTGGGGACTGATGGATATGGCATCACCATCCTGAGGGGTGTTAGATGCCACACACAGTCATGCTAGGTCCACACATGTCGTAGGGCACATATCCTGTCACGTTCATGTGTGCCTATGTACCTATGGTCCATGCCAGATGTGGGTAACTGTGCTATGCTGATTTTGCCAGACATGCCTGTGGGTACACCACGACTACACGTGGGGAACTAATTACAGTGCTCTCAGTAGGCATGATCAAGTACACCATCAGTATCATACGGGTTAACTGCACCGACATGGTGCTACACATGTAACCGCCACACATACTGTGTACACATATCAATGAATGCTGCACCTGTCCTGCATGGTATGTCTGCTGCATGATGTCCGTGCAGAACACACATCACATACACACCTGTCACCAGCCATACACACACACCACAACATACACAGCACTATGCGGACACAGGTATCACATACACCTCTCACTATCGTGTCCACCCTGTGCATCATAATATGTCAGCTTAACCGTGCATTGATGGTGTGGCTCACAGTTATGCGGCAGAGACTTAATCATTTGCACAGGGTGATATGTGTGCCACAGGCATGGGCTGTACCAATGGATGACATCATGTGTGTGTGTAAGGGCCAGTGCATTGAGTGGGCATGACTATGTAGATTGCATGTGAGTGTGGTGGAGCCCTACAGTTGTGTCTGCTGTGTGTGGGTGTGTGTGTACACAGTTCAGTCATCTGTGATGCCTACACGGGGTATGCTTGGCAGCCCCTGACTGTACAGTGCAGGTGTTATGGCTCACTGTGTCTGCCGGTGGCGGCGACCCCGCGCCTGCCTGGGGTCGCACGGGCACGACCGGGTGGAGGTACAGACTGTCCACTCTCCGATGTCACATGTCCGCTGGAAACGTGCCCACGATGGGGCCGTCCAGGGCCACGTCCACGTGGCCTGCTCTGTCCAGGTGTGGATGGTGTGGTAGCAGCTGCAGTGCTACTGCTACCATCACTGTCTGTGTGGGCATGGGAGGTGGCACGCACACGCTGACCTGCAGCAGGTGGTGTTGCTGGCACACGGCCACGTGCCCTATGCCTCACCCCTACCTGGTGTTCCTGCACGGAGTGCGCACGCCCAAGGATGGCCAAGCCTCGGTCGATGAGACCAGCCATATCGCCCAATCTCCTATCCAGAACATCGGCAAGATGCTGTTGTGCATTCGCCAATGCCTGGATGCTGTCATTTAGGGTACGGATTGCAGACCTCTGCAGCCTCTGCCCCTCCTGGTTCTGCCGTTCGGCACGTGCCTGCGCCGCCATTACAGTCTGGAACATGCGCCTGGTTATACCAGCTGCTGCACCCTGGACGGCAGGTGTATGTCTAGCGGTGCTCCCCCTACGGGCAGCACCTGCCACATGCCTGCGTGGCACTGCACCAGTCCTTACACTGGCAACATCGTGTGTCCCCACACCTTCTGCAGCCACCACACATTCCTGCTCGGGGACAACAGACGCTGACTGACCATCATCTATGGGCAATGGTGTTGGGGTATGTGTTGGCATCTGAACTGTGTGCAGGGATGAAAGGGACGTATGTGTGATGTTCTCCAGTGGCACAGTCTCTGCCTGTGACGACCCTGCCTGTGCCTCATGCACATGCTCATCACCACTAGTATCTGTGGGGACACTAGCATCAGATTGACCGCAGGAGGGTAACGCACCAACAGCACCTGTCAATACAAAGACATACCATCGGTTACAATACAGACACACACACACACACACACACACACACACACACACACACACACACACACACACACACACACACAGACACACAGACACACACACAGACACACACACAGCATGCATGTGATTATGCAGGTGGCATGCAGCATTCACACAACACAGACCAGTGAATGCAGACCAGACATTCTTAGTGGCAGTATGTACACTGCCCTGGTGGGGACAGTACAACAGGCAGGTGTCATTTAGTAGGCATGCAGTACACACATTCATGGTAGTTTGCATGCATCAGCGTGATACACCGTGTGGCCATGGGCAAGTTGGGAGTACACATGGCTGGCAACAGTATGTAATGTACAGCGCAAACATGTGCGGTATCATGTGGACGTGTGAAGATGGTGTCCCACCGCATGCACCACATCATGATGGCTGTCATGGTGCAGTGTTATGTGTACAGTGTACAGATACAATGTATGTGTAACAGTGATGTCTGTGTAGGTACGTTTGCTGTGAGCTGTGTGCATAGCTGTACGGTGTGTGGTGCGGGCTCTGTGCCACTGCACAGTAGCAGGACACAGCTATGTGTCTGTGCGATGCGTGACCTGGACGCATTACATTGCCATGTCTGTAAGCCAGTTCAGCTGCTCAGCAGCACATATATGGTGAACATTGGAGGCACCTGTAGTAGCTGTGGAGAGGAATGTCATGTCACTGGTGTACTACATCAGATGTCCAGGGGGTCCACTACATTGATGAACCCACTATGTGTGTACAGGGTGCATTGGTGAGTACCCACTGTGGATGTGCTGTGTGGCAACATGCCTGTAGGTATCAACCATGGCCTTGTCTGTCTGACTCATTGACAATTGTGTGTGGTAGACATTGTGCACACGGCCCTGTGGTGGCCCATGTGACATACACCCATACTAGTGTGACGGTCACATTCTCTACGGATATGCTGACAGTGTGTATGTCTGCTATGTTGTGCATAGGTCATATCATGGTGTGACAATGCTGCAGCCAGACATCCACGTGCATGGGACATGGCATGCGCCATGTCACAACGTGCACCGATGCAGGGGCATGGGTCACATTGGTAACACCTGTGCTCTGGCCAGATCACAGCTCACTCTGTGGTACTGTGTCCATACTGCACTGGCATACCAATGCATACTACACATGCAGCCATTGTGTAACACCTACACTATTGTATGCATAGCTGAATGCACGTAACACACCAATTGGTTGTGTGGTGTCATACCACTGTACGGTAACGGGTGTATCTACTGTACATGGGTGGTGTGTATGTCGGGTGGTGCGAGCTGTATACCATGACGGGGGCACACACAGGTGAGCATGTCATGCCTAGACACATGGGGAATATCAATACAGCAGAACATGCGTTTGACTGGCAACAGACTTACCTGCAACAGACCCTTGACCTTGCGACACGCCAGACGTACCTGTAAAGGCATTACACAAAGGTATACACATTAGCCATTACTATCTCCACGGTCAGCACTGTGCATGACACATCATGCATGTGTGTGGTTGCATGTGCTATGCACATGTCTCTAACACAACATAGCATACAATGGTTTGCATCTTGTGTGGCCATATACCTGGCATGTATTGCTATATCATGTGTTGTACTATGACACCCACACCCACGTCGCCTATCATACAAACATGCAACACTGACTTACCAGGCAGCTCCAGGATCATAGCTCGGGAGACACCCACCTCCACGATGGACGCAGGTGTTTCTGCGTGTTGTTCCGTGGGTGTCCCCAGACTAGCCAGGAGCTCCTCTGTAGCTGTGAGTGGGGCTGTGTTGGTGGCCCACCACCTGTCCCACGTTGTTGCCTGGCGATTGCAGTCGCACGCTGTCTTGCATGCCGGATCAGGTCTGTGCAGTGCCTGCGGATCTGTTGGTAGCTGCGGTTGTTTCCGCCCACGCTGTTCACCCTCCTGCACAACTCCTCCCACATCTCCTGCCGTTCTTGTGCCTGCTGTGGCACATGGCTGAACAGGGCATTGTAGTTACTCTGGAGGTATGGTATGATGACCTCCTCCTCCTGTCGGCTAAATGGTGGAAGCCGGGAACGTGGCATTATCTGGAAGACATAATGATGGTGGCAGGTCACATTCACACTGCTGTGCTGGCATACTGTTGGAAATGCATTGCTATGACATGTACGACATCTGCACAGTGATCTGTGAAGGGCATCGTGGCGGTGACACAGCCGATGTTGTGGCTTCACACCATTGAGCACTGGGTGTCACATCATATCTGTGTGCCACCCCATCACACTGTGCACGCACCATGTAGATGTTAGCCTGCCATGGACATGTGTACCTGGCTGCACCTATGTCCATATCAGTTGGCATATGTCCCCATGTGACGCCTGTGCTACTGTTCACCTGTACACTGTGTATATGTCAGCAGACATCACTGCTGTGTCCATTGTGAACGCAAGCAGCGACACTGTACACATACACATGGACACCTGCACATGCATGTGTTGTGCCATGTACTTCCACACAGCACTGTACGGTGCTGGACAACTTGCCCCAGCTCACCTGTGTTACGATGTGATACACATGGAGCAATGTGTAACCATGACACATTGGCAGGAAAGGTCATGCATAGCGTGTACACGCACACATTGTGCAGAGCATCACACAGCACCTGTAACATGACAGGGTGCATCGCCACCACATTACTACTGTGTATGGTTGATAGTGAGAGTGCCTTTTGTCCATTGCACCATGTGGGACCGTGATAGCTCATGCAGCCTTGCTGGTCATCTCTGCATGATATGGCAGGGTATGCCACATACATGGCAATGGGTGTGACCCACTCAGGGGCTGACGGTATTGGCAGGGTGGCTGTCCATTGCTTTTGTCATAGCTGTGTGAAAATGGACATTCCACATGTTTATCACCATGGTGTGGACACTGTCCTCCAGCGAGGTATGCTGTACGCTGCTTGTTGAGGGTGTGTGTGGTGCATGCAGGTATCACACATCCATGCATACACTGTAGCCCTGGCAGGTGCTATGTGCTGGGATGTTGATCGACACAATGCTGTATGTGTACACACACCGCTATCCCATGCACATGGATATCTGCCTGAACTGATGTGGGTAACACATATGTGTACATACATTGCCGCTGCCACCCACATGTCTGCTGCTGCACTACACACCGCCATCCCTCCCTGTGTGAATGTGGTGTTGGCCTCAGCAGAGGTATCCGTGTATGGGGACATGGATGTTCACATAGCAGGCCCACTGATGGTATCGCCCATCTGACCATACACATATGATGCACCCTCACACATACGACCCATTCATATTGTTGTTCACAATGGTGACACGGCTATATTGCTATGCCGGAGCCATTCACAGACATACATACACAGAGGCATGCACGCCCATCTGTGTCATTGGTCGGACTATTGGTGTTGTTTGGCACCTAATGTGTTTGACTGCAGGTGGCGCAGACCTACTGTGCACATGTCTACATGGTAGGCCTGTTCTACGGTAGGCATCTGTGATGTGCTGTGCACATCTCATACCTGCACATTTGCTTGTTGTCCATCGGTCCACAGGCCAGTGGTGGGACATACAGGGATGTTGTGGAACATATGTACATGCGACCCTGTACAAGTGTGACGCTAGCCTCTCAGATGCTCATGTGTCGTGGACGTGAACACCGTACACACACATGTGGTTGTGGGCCGTCCATACCCATCTCCACCTGTGGGTTGCTATCATCCCACACACTCCTTGTACTGTATGTTCAGGCTATGCAGCTATGTGGGGCTTGTGTGCATACAATACGATACTATGTGCCTTTGCACCCATCACAGACATTGTCACACAGGTACACCGCAGCCATTCACATCGCAGATTGTTGTCAGCATGTCACATGTGGTACACACCTAACACATCTCCTGCGGCACATGGTACTCTGTATGGGCATGTCCAGTAGTGACATACCACAGCTACCCCTACATGACGGCTATGCAGGACATGTCTGTGTACATCTACTGTGACATATACACAAGCAATGCCCCCCTACCGACATCACATGGTACTACCTGTGGAGTATGTGTGTCTGCATCCATGCTATGGCCATAGATGACAATTGTACATCTATATGTGCAACATACCTCAGTGGGGGTTGTCATGTGCACATGTTCCATGTGTCAATGCATTGTTCATGTCTGTTTGGCAGTCATTGTTGTGCATGGTTTACATGGCTGACATAGTGTACTGTGTCTGATTCCAGGTACTTCATTGGGCTACCAGCATTGTACATTTCTACAGCACATTCCAGCCATCATGTAGACAGCTTAGATGACAGTGGCAGGTGTTCCGCCATGTGCACATATGTCACACGGTGCAAGGGTGACTGACACACATTGTCGGGACTGGGTTCTGACTGCTGTGGATGTGTGTACCGGTGTTGACAACCATGACTGCACCAGATGGTGTCTTCTGGATGTGTGACATTCACAACAAACACCCACATTCACATAGCAGCACATCGTCCACGACAATTGACATTCCTGCCTGAACACTGTGTACAGTATGTTTGTATGACCACTGCATATATCACTGGTGGCCACCAGCATGGCTGCCTACAACAGCAGTGTGTCTCCTGTGCAAACATGGTTACACCAGTCACACCACACCTGTGCCAGCTGGCCCTGTAGTGGGTGACAGTGCAGTTCCATTCATCATGTAACAGTATACATCATGCACCAGTATGTTGCAGACATGTGAACGGCTGTGCTACTCAACATATGCAGACATGACACATCACCTGGTACACCGTGTCTGCCTTGCCACCTGCTATTGTGACCACCCTGTGATGACATTGTACGGCCCACATGGACGTGGACATGTGATGGCTCAATGGTGAATTAACCGTCCAGGTGTGTGTCTAGCCAGGTGTCCAGTAGCCACTGGTCTGCATGCAGATAGTCTACATTGGCCTACTCTGTCACTGGGACTGTTGACTATGGTCATACTGTTGTTATGCAGGCATGTGCTGTTTGTCCAGTCTGATAGTCGTGTTGAACCACACTACCGTGGCACACATGACGGTGGACATCTGGCTAAGGTGTGCAGCCCACATGTACATCTTCTCATGCTATGCTGCCTGTGCAGCGGTGTCACATGTCTGCCTCTGGCAGGGCTGTCACAGGTGGGCACAGCATGCAGTGATGTGTGACAATGCTTACACCCTCCACTGTGCTGTACAGTAGCACTGCACACACAGTACAGCACACATGTCATTTATCTACGGTGCCTGGGACATGCCTCCATGCCCTACACGGCACACCTGCCAGTCCAGATTGTACACAGATCATACCTCCCAGTTACATACCTGACTGCAACACACACAGGTGGGTGGTTCCCAAACCACACCGTGATTTACACACATACTGTATTTTCCCATGACACATTGCATCATAGGTAGTCCATGTTCAGATACCCATGTTTGTGACCAGTACACACATTGTGACACGCTACAGTGCAGACACTGTACACCACAGGTTACATGCCAGTCGGGTTGGCATGCTGTACATTGCACCTGGGACAGTTGCTACTGCTATGTATTGCGGGCAACAGGACCTTCCCTAGTATGGACTCCCACGCACTCCACACATGCTTGGCCATGCAGTACGCATAGCTGGTTGACACATTACACGACACATACCATACCTGCAATACCCTCAGCATGCACCAAACCTCCATGTGTCTGTATGCTAGGCCTACACACCTCCCTCTGTTTGCTGAACATCCATGCTTACCATCCCTGCTAGCCACACCCTAAGCACACAACCATAGCAGCATGCATGGTACATACACACTACAGCCGGTATTACTGACATCCACTGACAGAGGTAGTTGAGGGCATGGCACCCCATCCGATGGACAGTCTATGTGCCTATGCCAACAGTGATCACAGTGCACTTCTGCTACATTTACACACCGGTAGGGACCATGCTATCCCACACTGAGACATGGTGGTGCTGGCACTTTCACAGATGCCACAGTGGTATTCCTGTTCCATGCACACGTGCTGTATGGGCACATGTGCAGGCTGTTGCACGGTAGTTTTGTTCACCTGTGTGTTGTGTGTCACTTGACAGTCATGGTGTGTCCTGCTGGTGCATGACATACTCCACAGCTAGCTACCTACACATGACTGCCAGACATTGCAGTGTGGGCCCTCACGCAGTGTGGTGGTATGTCTCTGCTGTTTGACTACATCCACATTCAATGCAGCATACCACAGTCATGCAGGCATTGACGACACAGATGTTGCTGGCATCCTGCCTGCCAATGGGGTACCTACCAACAATACACACTCTCACTCACTACAGGGTTCCAATCCTTGGCTGGACATTGTATTAACCCTGTGGACACATACATAGTACTGTCATGCACATGTTATGTCTGGGAACACAGTCCCAATGTCACCTCCAACCGCCGTAGTTGTTGTATCCCGCCAACCTGGCTGTTACATGTCTCTGCAGCAGCACACGACAGTGACTGCTAGCCCATTCATGTACGTTGTGCACCCTGACCACCACACTACCACATCTATCACACTACACATGGATGGTACTGCATTGCACGTATGGGGCTGCATCTCTACACCCATGACTGGGCCATTCAGTATGGCACTGGGCCACATCTTGACATACATGCTTCACACACTCAATGACTACCTGCATGCCTTTCCTGGCACCCTTGTTGGGCTTCTGTGCACCACAGCACACCACATCCCATGCTGGCCACCTGTCATATTATTGCATGGGTGGTTGGGGTGCTACAGAGGGTATCACATCAGACATGATCCGCTCTTTGCCCTTCAGCACCATTCCACTTTATGCTATTGACAGTGTACACATCCTGCATCACATCATACCGTATGTTTCGGCATGTTACGCCATGTGCCTTCTGTACAGTTCACACAGTGGTGCAGGCATATCATGCTGACTCCGACATTTCAGGGACGTGTGGCATTGCACATTCCTCAGACATGTGGCCCCTCATGCTCAATATTTGCATACGTACACTACCTGCTGTCACACAGTACTGTACATGCCTACATGTACCACTTCTACATACCTGGCAGCATTCTAGGTCATCCTGCTCATGTTGCTGACACCCATACAGGTGTCAGTGTGGCAGATATATCATGAAGATATCATTGCATCAGTTACATCACACATACTGCATACACATCACATTTGCATACTGACAGTCATGCGGTGTGTATCACATGGATACTGTCCGTATACAGGCATATCACGTTGTACATGGTTGATGTACACACACATGGCCCACATGGTGCTGTGGTTGCCATATTACACCATAGCGTGGGTACACATGTGCAGGACTACACATTTCTGGACCGTATGTCTAGCTGATACCTTGGGTGCCCTTGTACCTGTGCCATACACACATGTACACGCAGGCCGTGTTACAATGACACATGTGTGGTGTACCTTACACAATGGATACAACGTTACATGTCTCAGTATAGTCATGCTGTGCTGTCTACCCAGCTCAGACAGTTGACATATGCAAATGACAGTCATGTAACACATCTGTGCTCACCTGCATGCCACGTACACAGGGGTGTAATGTACTCTGCCATGGGCCATGTTCTCCACAGTACTGATGCATGTAGTACTCCTACATGTCGCTTGCTGTGGTCAGGGGAGTAGCAGTCCTGCATGTGTGCACACATGCCACATTGCTCATCCCGGGCGTCTGTGTGACATCCACAGACTGGGCACACACCATGCTGTGGGACATAGGTCCTGTGCACATCCCACAGGGGCACACTGTGTCACTAGTCGTGTGATAGCTGCCTTGCTGGTGGGTGACACACCCATGGTACCACCACAGCGGACGATTGTATAGACATGACAGTTGACATCCAGTTCTGCCGCTCAGTGGACACTACCATGGGGTGTCAGTACTGTGTACATTGCACATGTGTTTACACACGGCCCTGCTGGACATCATTGTGGCACACATTGCACCTGCTATGGAACGCTTGGACATGGTCACTTGCTGTTACCTCCATTTTGGGTACCTCTTCTGCTACTACATTGTCCCATATGTGCAGGCCATACATATCTTGTGTATGTATATAACATTAGCCCATCGCCCATCATGCATGCTATGCCTGTGATACTGTCTATGATTTGTGAACATATCCATCATGCCAGCTTTGCATTACACATAATTGACATAGTCGCCCCTACTGCGTGTGATAGGTGCACGCAGTCGCACATTCCGTATGACATCGACGGTATATGCCCATGCACATGTGTGCTGTGACACTATACATAAATGTCCTATCCCCTGCTGTGGCACTTCAGTGTTGGATATCCACTGCCAACATCGGGCGTGGGTGGTGGCATTGTTCTGTGTTTGCAACCCCTATGGCAGAGCTGGGGTAGGGTTACCACCTGTGCCTCTTTGCAAGGGACAGTCCCTCCTTGGGCAGTTGTGTCCTGACAACTGTATCACAAATGGCAAATGTCCTGAGATTGTGGGACATCACTATATCCCATTCTTATGTAGGAGTTGCATAACATACTTGTTTATGTATGTACATTCCTAACTGTTACAAGACACACAATAAGCAACTGACCTGCTACAAGACTACACATTTCATTATGCAAAAGAGTAGAGTTCTAACCTTTGTACTGACCATGGGTATGTGTCCACCTGTAACATCTGAAGTGTGTCCCGACGATTTCACACTTTGGCCTTTTGAAAGGGTGGCAAGCCGCCCTGGGGTTATCGCTGGTGTTTACATGTTGTCCCACTTCTGTGCACATGTTGGCCACAGTTGATGGTATGCTGCGTGATTTTGCATTATATATCCAACCGTAGCCGTTCTCTGCCTGATGGTCAGATAACTTTACCTACACACACCGCTCACATACTGTACAGATTCGCCATACGATCGTATGCTACACACCAGTACATGTCGTGGGTTCGACATACCTTTCCGGCCTTTTGTTCGAGTTCGCCTCTATTCCCTTGTTTCTCTTGTTTCTCTTTCTCTGTTTGGATTAGTTCGGTATGAACATACGGTTTGAATATCCAGGAGGTCTTCCTTATATTCGCCGCCGCCTGATGCATGTGGGTTAATCAGGCCAATAGCTGTTCCTCGGTGTGTACTTATGCGCATATCAGCGGTGATCCCCTTCCTTTCGCTCACGCCGGCACTAGGCCATGGTTCTTTCCTCGTGTGGCCGTTGGTTATTTGCAATACCTTCGTGAGGATGGTATGTATTGTATCATGTTTGTGTGACTGCATCCGCTATGTGTGTTGTCGGGTACATTTCGCTGTGGTGTTAGCCGTGGATTGTGTGTGTTGGGTATGGTATTGTGTTCGACATGTGGGTCCCGGTGTCCTGGCGGCGCCCGTCCATGGCGATGTGCATTCAAATGTGTTACCTGGCTGTTATTTTCCTGTACATAGCGAATGCATGGATGCATGAGCCGCTGCTAGTGTTTCCCAGGAGCTTGTTGTGGGTATGCCGCTGTCATTCACTGCCTGTATGTGTTTGCTACTGTTTTAGCTGTTATCCCTTTGATATGTGCAATGGGGTATATCTGCGGATGTGGTTGACGGGGACGGTCTGTGAGTCTTGCATTTATACATACCAGATATGCTTGTGTGTGTGCTCCATCCGTGCTTAGGGAGCTGCGGGTTACCTGTGTGTTGTTCCGGGAATTTTTGTTTTGTTGATGTCGCCTGCTGTCGGTGTCGCCTGCATGTGTGCTTCCTGCACGTATTCCTCCTTCACATCGGGTTATATATCTGCGGATGTTCGTCCGCGCCTACCATCCATTGGCATTTTGTCGCTGATAGTTACGGTGATTGTGGTCCTATACTTGGGGCGGACTGTATGCTACCGTAGCCTCCTATTCGTGGTGCCGCTTGCTTACGCCACGGTCGTGGAACACACCGCGTATTTACCGGACCGTGACTGTTCACGATCGGTGCCGGATGGCACATTCGTATTTTCGCCGTACATGCCTGATGCTGTGTAACGCTGCCGACGGACCGTGTGGAGTGTACGTTATGGCCGCCATACCTACGGGTCGTGGTTTGTACATGCGCCCTTTGCATCTCCTGTTTGCTATGGCCCTGTGGTACAGTTTGGGACATTTGCGCTTTGCATCATTTTACGCCGCCACGCATAGCCACTGAGGAGATGTCGGTACTACTTTGTGGGTACTGCTGTACATACGCCTATGGTTCCTGTACTGTATGCCTCGCCTATTATTACACTCCGCTGTGACATGTCACCTTCATACACAGTTTACAGTGGCACACACATTACACACACACAGCGGAACACACGACAACCTCACCTCACACATACACATATTGCCGCCATGGCTGTCAACCTTCTATTGCCGGAGTGGGGAACACACACAGTAGTAATGTGAAACACATGGGCATAATGTGGAACACATAGTAATGGCATAGTGACAACTTCAGCTAAGTAGGTCATAGGATGATTATGATATGATGATTTACTTACAGTGAAGAACCTTTAATGACTTACTATGAGTACATTGTATTTACCAGGATGTCATTTATATACATTCCTAACAATGGTTGTTTGAGAGACATTTTCAATGTGGAACTTGGAGGAACTGCGAGGAACATGCACTGTTTTACACCCCAGATGAGGTACGTTCCTCATAATGTCGTACACTTCACTGGTATGCTTTCCGCTTTCGCACCGACGGTTGGACACAATACCTACGTTGGCCGCATCGCCGTGGCGGCGTGTATCTCCGCACTCATGTCCTATGGATATGACACGCACATATGTAGGGTTGCCACCTTTTCAAATGGCCAAGGTGGGACATTTTTAGTACGTACGTCAGGTTTTGCATGCCAACACATACCCACGGCCAGTACAGAGGACAGCGATTCACTTTTTTGACGGAATACAAAGCTGTAGCATTACAGTTGCTTATTCTGTTTATTATCATATTTAGATGTTTCTTCTACAAAATAACTGTTTTCTGCAACTGATAGCGTAATTATGGGGAATAGTTTTGTCCTACAATCTCAGGACATTTGCCATTTTGTCATTGTAGGACACAACTGCCCAAAGGTGGACTGTCCTCACAACGTGGGACAAGTGGTGACCCTACACATATCCCGTTACTGTACCGTGGACGGTGACCATCCCGACACGCCGGATATGTATTGCTGCAGGTTAACATTTCCATGGCTGGCGTTACCTGCCCTGCCCACCTCCAGGATGATCGGGTTGTCGGTCACTATGTTTAATATGTGGTGATTTCGCCTTACTTATCTGTGACCTTGCATCCCTGGGTTCCATATTACCCTGTTGTCCTTTCTATCTGTGTATGCGCATATATTTCTACATGTGTACTGATATGTATTTCGGTATCTGTGTATGCAAATGCGTACATGTGTGGTCGACTTGCGCCGATAGTGGCAGCATATGGCTATGCCGTGTGCTGTTGAACCGGCGTGCGTTGAGTTGTTGGCGATCCATGCTCTGCTGACTATTGGGTGTGCAGTGTTTGGCCGGTGCCTTTGTTGAAGTCACACATACGTCCGCACATACGGTACACATTACGGGCGGACATGTTTGTGTGGCGTCCATTTTACTGTGTGTGCAGGTCAGGAGGTGTCAGTCCATGGGGCCTACACTGTCAAAGTATGTGCTAGGTGTTCCCTCTTTGCCAGGGCGTAGGCATACTTGGCACGCCTCTGTCTACCTACTGGGGCTGGCTCAGTGTGTCCGTGGCGCCGCACGCCCTGTGCCTGTGCTTGCCCTGGCAGTTGTGGCGGGCTTGGTGGCCCTCCGCATTATGTCCCTGCAGCAGCTGTTTCCGCAGAATCATATTGTGTAGCATACAACATACTATGAATATGTGGGCACTTGTGCCTGGAGAGTACTGCAAGGCTCCACCGGATGTATCCAAGCACCGGAACCGTGATTTCAAGATCCCAACACACGCCTATGATTATTCTCGCTTGTGCGTGTGCCTCATTATGGCGTTCTTGCATGTGTGTGTGTGCATTTCTGATGGGTGTCATCAACCACGGCTCCAGTGCGTAGCCAGCATCCCCCACAAGGTGACCTTGTGTGATGTCCCCACTGGCGAATACCTGATACAGCTGTGAGGCATGCCAGATATGGGAGTCGTGGTAGCTTCCAGGGCTGCCAGCACACACATCCATGATAATGCCCTGCGCATTGCACACGACCTGGCAATTGATGGAGGGGTATCCCTTGCGGTTTATGTAGCGCCTACCCTGCTCCCCAGGTGGTGACTTGATTTCTATGTGCGCACAGTCTATCGCACCCAGGACCTCCGGTATTGTGCCACACGGTGGAAGCGGCGCATATTGCTAGCCAACTCCTCCTGAGATGTGGGGAACTTTATGTGCTCATGGGCATGTGGTAACATGGCATCCAGGAACTGGTGTAGTACCCTGGATGCTGATGCCTGTGAGATGCCCATTATGTCCCGGTGGGCCTTTGAAGGTACCTGTAGCCAGTATTCGCAAGCTCACACATACCTTTGTGTCCACTGGGATGGGCTCCTCTGTTGTCTCTTGTTCTCAGGCGGCCGCACAGCTCCACTATTTGCTGTAACGTGTCCCTGTCCACCCTGTAGCGCCTACTATCTCCAGGTCTCGCAGCCCCTGGTAGGTCACCCTTGGTCTGAACACTCTCCTTCTCCTGTGAGGCCTACGGTAGTTGTCGGCACCACCCTCCGCAACTCCGCCTGTCTCTGCCACATACCTATTCATCACGCCCACGCCGGCACCCAGCATATACTTATTAAAAGTTCCCGTCTGTTTACACCCTACGGTGCGGCGTTTGGGAAATCGCTGTGTGTTGTGCGGATTCACATTTATTACTGTTGTGCTGTATACCCGGTGATGTCATTGGGTGTGTCTGTGCGGCCCTATCCATGGATTATTTCCGTGGTTTTACGCTTGCAGCTGCAACGGTACTGCCTGTAGTGTAACATTACAGTTGCCTGCATTGCCTTCGCCTGGCATCTTACATTACTGCATCCTGCACGCACATGGCATATGATGCATTTTATCTGCGGCCGCAGTTATGCTACATCTGTACTTGGCTGTGCTATTTCGGTTCTTTGCTCTTTGCATTTCTACTACATCCCCTATTATCTTTGCTCTCATATGCCTCCCTTTCATGTTCTGCAGGAGCCTGCATGCAGACTTACCAGCTGCCGCCGTTTGCCCTTCCTGCATTGATTGGTGTTAATTGCTCGTTACGGATACATTTACACTGCTTCCGCATTTCCTCGTATTCTCAGCATTACCTTCCTATATCCCTGGTTGTTGCCGGTGAGGCCGCCACATGACTGGTTTCGGGAACGTAGTCGCCCTCATGCACATGCATTTGTACGCCGCATTCTGTACTGTCAGCGGATCTATTTCCTAAGACGCCGGTCATGATGTTGTGATGTGCATTGTACAGCCCAGATTTGCTGTCCTCCAATATCCTTCCTCCCACGGTGGCACACCCTGTGTGGTTGACGTGTATCTGGTGTAGGCCACTCCTCGGTGTAGTACCGCGACGCCGTTTGCTCCATCCTTACGCTGGCGCCGTTTTTGCGATTCACTATTATCTGCCTCATTTGCATGGAATTGACTACTAATACCTGGTTACGGCGCCGGACACCGCCTCCACTCCTTGACAACCATTGCGCTGGGGTTGCAGCTTTACATACATACTATGGTGTGTGGTGGCTGTGCAGCTGATTTGTGTTCTAATGCTCTTTTCGGACATTATCATATTATTTCATTGCTTTACAACTTCTGTGCACACATCCCGGGAATCTGCTGTTCTTTCTACGCACGTGCCATTTATGTCATTTTTACATTTTGTGCATATTTTCTTTGGACATTCTCGGTGCCTTTCCACATTGGCATATTGCACCTATATGATACCTGACTTTGACAGCCTTCCGTTACTCCTCCGGTATGTTTGGGTAAATGTAAACCGCTTTTTGGTTTACATTTCCGTTCTTACGCTTACGCCGCGCCACTTCGTGGATCGCTATTGCCCTCATTTGCATGGTGCAATACCGCACACAGTGTGTTTTGCATACCTACGCCGGGGGGCGGAGACGGTCCGGCGCACGCCGGTAGTGCACGTGGAATTCATTCATACCTGAATCGCTCAGCAGCCATATTTGGCGTTATAACGCCAACGCTATGCGGGCGCCTGGCGCAAGGTTCATGAATCCCGGGGACTGTTTTTATACATATTTCAAAAACAAAGAAAAAAATTACATTCTGTTTAATTCTATAGAATCCTAAACATAAAATTGTGATTGGTTAAAACTTGAATAACTCTTAGAATATATATTAGAATATAGGTGGTTTTAATATTCCAGTGGTTATCTTTTTTCCAGCTAATGTGTGATTAAATGGAGTGTTTGCAGCCCGGAAAATCAGTAGTAAAACTTGAAAGAGAAAACTTTGAAAAACTGGTGTGTTATAATAGGGTCATTTGTTCCTAGGTAGGTACTAGGCCATCAGCCAAAGGGCCTAAGTAAGCCCAGCCAACAAGGCTCCCTGGATTACGCCACCCAAGAAAGTTATTTTCCTGTGCCCCTGTCGAGCAGAGCCACAGAAGTGATCCTCAGGGTGTACTTCCTATTTCCCATCCACTCATTAAGATTTTTCTTTAAGAGTGCTAATGAGGAACTTTGCTTGACATAGATGAGTAGCTTGTTCCAGAGTATAGGAAGTCTCTGGGATGGGACTCTATCCCTCCAGCATGTCCTGTTTATTGTAGTGACAAGGATTAGGTCCCTAGAGCGTATAGCTCGGAGGGATTGGGATTTCTTTAGGTGTAGCATGTCCAACAGCTCTGGGTTTGACATAGCTTTATATGTTAGGCAGAGATCACCTCAGAGTAGGTGAAATGCTACGGACTAAAGCTGGAGTTTTTTGAGACGGTCAGTATAGGTCATCTGTTTGAGCCCAGTAATCCTCTTTGTGAGGTACTTCTGTGGCCTTTCCAGCTGCTGCATATGTCTTGTGAGGTACATTCCAAAAAGGGCTTTGTACTCTACAGTAGGTCTAATGAGTGTCAAGTAGAGGGGCTCAATGACCTCTTTTTTCCTGGATGAGAACCCTTTTGTGATGAGGTGTGCCATGTAAAAGGATTTACTGACTACTGTGGCGATGTGATTATCAAAGGAGGGACTACTGTCCACATGGGTCCCAAGGTCTCTTATCAAACATTTGGTGTTAAGTAGACTGCTGCCTATGTGGTAGCTAATGGGTATCAAAGAGGATGACAATGCACTTTTTGGCACTGGGCTTGAGGCCATGGCTCTGACACCAGGCATCTGTCTCAGCGAGGCCCTTCTGTAGGATGTCCACCTCATTTGGGGACTCTACAATGGCTCCTAGTTTGCAGTCATCTGCAAACTTTGTTAGCCAAAGGCGTTCTGTGTTAGCCTGTACTTCACAGAAGTAGATACCAAACAGGCGAGTTCCCAGGACTGAACCCTGTGGTACTCCATTTGTCACTGGTTTGAAGTCAGATTTGAAGTCTGCAACTTTTACAGTGTAGATTCTGTCATTGAGCCAGTTGGCAACCCATCTTGTGATATAGGGATTTATACCTAGTTTAGTGAGTTTAGCTATAATTCCAGAATGGGAGATGGTGTTGAAAACCTTTGCAAGGTCAAGACAGGCTGTGCAAACCAATTTACCCTCATCTACGGCTCTGGTGACTGCCTCAAACAAGCCAATCAGGTTCAGGAGGCATGAACTCCCTTTCACAAACTTGAACTGGGTGGTGTCCAGAGTTTGGAGGTTACCAATGTCTTTGTTTATGAGTTCCATGATGATACGTTCCATGGCTTTACAGACGAGGCTCATCCTGGGATCAGTGGTGGCTCCTCCTTTGTGGAGTGGGATAACTGTTGCTGTGCACCATTCAGAGGGCAAAAAGCCTGATGTGAGACTATGATTGAACATGGTGCTTAGGTGGGGATCCAGTTCGTTCTGAAGTTCATGTAAAACACACCCTGGGATGTTGTCCAGTCCCTTGGATGCTGTGTTTTTGGCTTTAGAGAGTGCAGCTTTTACCTGTGTAGTTGTGATTACAGGGATTCTGCATTCTTTCTGTATAGGTATGGGCCCTTTAGGGGGTGAGAGGGGGGTAAAGTTAGCATTGAACCTATCTGACAGGATGTTGGCAATATCAGGTGGTTCTGTAATTTTAGTGCCATTGTGCTGTAACTCAGAGAAGATCTGGGTGTTGCCATTGACATTCTTGACATAGCTATAGAATACTTTGTGGCTGTCCTTAGAATCAGTGGTGATTTTGTTTTTGTAGCTAGCTTTGGAGGATCTTATAAGGGATCTCAGCTTCTTACTGAGGCTGACCAGGGAGCTCCTCCACTCATGGGATTTTATTCTCTTTTGCATCAGTTTCTTCCTTCTGTTATAGAGTTTGTTTATGGCAGGGGACCACCAGATTGGCTTCCTTTTTTTGGAGGATAGCATCTTGGTTCTGTTTGGGATAGCACAATCCATGCACCCGTGTAAGTGCTTATAGAGTGCATTTGTGTAGGATTCAGCAGTTGTAACTGTATTGTCCATCTGCATGGGTGTCATGAAGTTTGCCATTTCTGTCTTAAGAAGCATGAAGCTGGCTTTGGAGAAATTTTTTACCATGGTTTCCTTAATGGAGGGGTGGGGGTGGGATGTGGATATCTAGGGTAATTAGCTTATGGTTTGATATGACCAACGAGGAGTTGACTTCAGGTGTGGAACATCGGTCACTCATGTTGGTAATGACTAGGTCTAGGATATTGTTGCCCTGGCTGGGGGTGTGGATAAGTTGATCCAGGGCATTGGAATTTATGTATTCTAGAAAGCATTGAGTGAAAGAGTTGGTACATGAGTAGTTTTCCCAGTTAATGGTGGGGTAGTTGAAATCGCCCATTATTAGGGTGTTTGGTTGAACCCTAATATTTTCCAGTATATCAAGACAAGAGGAGTGGGAATCCTGGGGCATGGTGGGGGATCTGTAGCAAGCTATAATTTGGATTGCAGTTTTGCCCAGAGATAGTTGCACATGGATAACCTTGGATGCATTACGCTGAGCAACTAGCCTGGAGGTGTGGATATCCTTAATGAGTATGGACACACCTCCGCCTTTGCTGTTCCGGTCCAGGTTAAATGGCCAAAAAATGTGGTATGAGTTATAGCCTGGGAATGCAGGGGTGCTCTCTGGAGCCTTGAACCAGGTCTCAGTCACTGTACAGATATCGATGTTCTCCGTTTTAAGGAGTGCCTCGAGTGAGTTCATTTTGAGATTTAGACTTCTAGCATTGAGTAGCATACCCTCAGTTTTTGCTTGACTGTTCCTGTTACAGATGTGAATTTGTCATTTGATCCTTGCCTTAAAAAGGCACTATAGGGGCAGCAAGAGCCTTAGCCAGTATCCGGAATCCCAGGGGTGACAGGTGCAGGCCATCTCTGGCAAAGCATCGTGGTCTGTCGACCATGTCATCCTAGGCAGACAGATACTGGATCCCCTTAGAATGACACAAGAGGCTTAGCCAGTTGTTGAAGTCAATAATTTTGTCCTTGTACTGTGGCATTCTGGGTGATGGCAGGATGCTACTTAGGGCTAGAGCCATACCTGTCTGGGCAACAAGATTGGAGAGCTCTTTAATGTCTCTTTTCATGTAGTCCAGGGAGGTACATCTCAGATCATTCACTCCAACATGGACAATGACAAATTCATATTTGCACTTGTTGTGGAGTGACCTGAGTGCCTGGGTTATGTGGCGGATCCTGGCACCCGACAGGCAGCTGACAGTAACCTTCTCCTTGTTTAGCCTGGTGAATGGGACATCAGTGTGCCTGACTACAGAGTCACCTATGATTAGTGTGTTGGGTACGTTGTGTTGCCTTATGGGCTGTGGTTGAGTGGCACACTGAGTCTGTGGTCTATGTGTCATTTGGGTTGTGTTGGGGGGGTGGAGGTTGCTTGCGTTTCTGCTTTGGAGGTCTCTGTTTCTTGAGCAGATTATTATTGAGAACCTTCACAAATGTTTTTGTGTTTCTTTGTGTGGATTTTGGTGGTGTAGGTTTACTGGGACTACATGATCTGTATGGTGTGGTGCAGGTGTTTACCTTCTTCTCTTGACTGTCATGTTCAATCTTGGTTGGAGGGAGCTTTACCTCCAGTTTGGCTAGATAAGTACATCTTTCACAGTTTGTAGTGTTGGGTGGTAGGAGGAGAGGTTTGTCTGTGTACATGAGGCAATGGCTACATTGCCCCAAGATGCCCAGATTCATCAGATAGACAGGAGGGAACACTGGGAGCTGACCCTTGGACATGCCTGAATAAAAAACTATTTTCCTCTAGACAAGTGAAGAAAGTGAGTACAAGAGCTGTTTTTCTCTAAGCAAGTGAGGAAAGTAAGTACAAAAACTGTTTTCCTCTAGGTAATGAGGAAGGTTGAGTGCTGTAGTAATTTGTAGCTTATTTAGTGCTTATAACAAGCTCTGAACAAGTGTTGAGCATGAATAAGCAAATTCAAGTGCTAAAACTAAGAATCTGTATCTGAACTAGACTAGCTACAGGAAAGAAACAAGTGCAAATGGGGGCTTTTAAATCATAAAGTTGAGAGAGATGGAGAAACTCCCCAAACAGCCAATAACTACAATTTCTGGGCCAGAACCGCTCCTTATGTAGTAGATAGGTTACCTAGTGCTTACCACTCCCACTGATAAGCTAGAAGGCTTCCCTCCAACACAGAAAGGCTGGGGGGGCTCAGGAGCTTACAAACAGTCCTGGATACAGCAAATCTGTATCTGGACTAGACTAGTTATAGGAAGGGGGGGGGACAAATGCAA
This sequence comes from Protopterus annectens, assembly GCF_019279795.1. NCBI lineage: Eukaryota > Metazoa > Chordata > Ceratodontiformes > Protopteridae > Protopterus > Protopterus annectens. Next base: position 1,547,433,966 of record NC_056735.1, read on the forward strand.
ATGCAGGCTTTTAAATCAGAATGTTGAGAGAGATGAAAAAAACTGCCTAAACGACCAATAACTATAATTTCTGGGCCAGAAACCACTCCTTATGTGGTAGATAGGTTAGCTAGTGCTTACTACTCCCACTGATAAGCTAGCAGGCTTCCCTCCAACACATACAGGCTAGGGGGGCTCAGAAGCATACAAACAATCCTGGATATAGCAAATCTATATCTGGACTAGACTAGTTACAGGAAAGGCAGGAAACAAGCGTATTTTTTTTTTGTAAAGGAAAGGGAGAAAGGAGAAGCAGAAGATAATTCAAGGTTAGGAAACTGAGTGGGTTGGCCTTCTCAATTGTTCTCTCTGTATTAGGTAGAATGAGCAAATGACACTAGACTAGCAGGAGTGTCTCAGATCAAATTTACAGTAGAGGCCGGCAACTGCAAAGCCAACAAGTATAACAGCAACAGGGAGGGAAGGTGAGGAACAATACTACAGCTACTAGCCTACACTCTTTTAGACAGTAAAACTACATAAATGTTTATCACAGCAGAAGAACAGCAGTGACCCATAAAATGAAAGTTTTTAAACAGAATAAGGAGCAAGGAGACTCTACAGAATGTTTTTAACTGTAAACAAATCAGTTATATGATACACTCTTTGGCAGGAAATCAGAACAAACAAACAGGTGCTTAAAAAGTAGAGAACATTTCCAGTTAATACCTTTCACACAGTGAAACTACCTAAAAGGCTTTACAAACAGTGTGACAGTAAAAACCTCATCAGGCCCTGTAGCTTTAGTTCAACCATGCAGATTAGTTTAAAATACAGGAAAAATATGCAGCAGGCAATAAAAAGTGCTATATATAAATTGCTAGAAGCAATAACTTGTAAAAATAAGCAAAAAAAAAAAAAAAACAGGATATTTATTGTTATATATCTCAGATCAGAGTTGTAGTCAATGCTCCTCCTCAACTCGGCTCAGTGTGTATAGACAGAAATCCTCTCAAAGTTAGGGCTTAAATACCAGAAGATACAACCTTAAACAACTTTTTTAAAAAAAGTTCAAAAGAAGCAATGAGTGCTTATTCCAAGCCCTAACCATCCAACCTCCACCAGCCAGCAGACAATCAACACAATCCTGCCACAAAGGTAAAGAAAGGCTTCTGCTAATTCAAGATGGCCTGGGCATGTGCTCAGAACAACCACTGCAAAAACAAACAGGCCCAGAGACAGCAAATCTGAACTGGGACAATACTACAGCTACTAACCTACACTCTTTTAGACAGTAAACACTACAGAAGTGTTTATCACAGTAGAAGAACAGCAGTGAGCCACAAAATTAAAGTTTTTAAACTGATAAAGAAGCAAGGAGACTACAGAATGCTTTTAAGTTATAAGATAAAATTCTTGACAGGAAACCAGAACAAACAAACAGGTGCTTAACAAGTACAGATAATTGCCAGTTAATACCTTTCACACAGTGAAACTAGCTAAAAAGCTTTACAAACAGTGTGACAGTAAAAACCTTATTTATCAGGCCCTGTAAGGCAGACAATTTTAGTTCAACCGTGCAGATTAGTTTAAAATATAGTAAAAAGAATTCAGCAGGCAATAAAAAGACTTATACATGCGCCTATGAGGATATAGTAATTGGGGTCCCTATATCTGGTGTTTTTTACAGCTACATAAATGTATATCATTAGGTGTTAACCATCTAATCACCTATGTTGGGTAACGTGTCTAAAACACATACTACACTATCCATTTTTGTGTGATTGGATAGAGAATATGTATGCGGGAAATAAGGAAGTAAAGTCTGACTGGGTGAAAAATTATAATGCTGGTCTTCTATGGCTCTTATAGACAAACACCAACAAGGTGGTTGTTACTACTGAGGATACAGGAATCTCTGTGTCTGTACATCTGATGTCATATATGACTCCCAGTTAATACAGGAGTAATTAAAGTCGCCCATGAATATGGTATTGAGTTGGATGGTGAGTGTTTCCAATAAGTTTACATACATGGTATGGGTTTCTTGGGTCATAGAGGGAGACTTATAGCTTGCAAGGAAGTGGTATTGAATTTTTCCTATGGTGATTTTAACATGAAGAAGCTCAAGTGCATTGTCCTTCTTGACCAGCCTTGAGGTATATTTATTTCTGATGTAAATCAAGACACCTCCACCTTTAGTCCCTGTCTGTGTAGTAGCTGGTCTAAATGTGTGTAAAACACTATAACTTTGCACTGTCATCCACCCATGTAGAGCTGAGTTCACCTATTACCAAGTTTAAACACAACCTCGATAAGTGGATGGGAAATAGAACATTTACACTGGGCCTGGCACACATGTCCCTTATGGGCAGAGGTAGCTTATAAATGCTTGGCACTTAATGTCCTATTTGGCTGCAGGACATCATTATTATTTTAGGAAAACTTGGCTAGGCATAGAAAGGAGACCCCCCCCCCCCGGACAGTAGCCTAGTAATCATCTATGAATCTTTTAATGACACCAGTGATGATTCTGGCCAGAGAAAGATGCATATTAAAGTGAGACATCAGACTACTAACATGACAAGTGCTTCACAAAACTGAGCACCCTGCCTGCACACGAGCAAAGGTCAATGGGAGGTGGTCTGCCAACTGAAACATCATTAACAGAGATGAAAGGCTTCCTGCTGTCTCTGCATGGAGGTCTGGGGGTTCCATAATCTATGGTCAATTCTTGGATATTGGTGCAAGGTTGAATTAACCACTAAGAATGTCTGTTAGTTATACCCAAGGTGGTTTTGTCACATCATGAACAAGTATTTGACACAGTAAGTAAATATCTGTTGTAGTACAACTTGCAACCGTGATAACTTATCTTTACAAGAAACATCAGGGATCAGGGTGCAGAGGCCAGTACCACAAGGTATGTTACCTATTAATTGTTTGTGTCTCTATATTAAGTAATACTTTTTCATTCAGTGGATTTTAAATATTAGTGAAGGATCTTCCTTCGTTTGTGTGATTTGTTTTCGAGTTTTCAGTTACCCAGTATTGTACATGCCATCCACTTTGGACATACTGATTTTAGGGAACTGTCTGGCACTGTAGATGATTGCAGCCAAATTGCAGCATTATGCAGGTTGATGGTATCATTGCTGGACATGAGAAATGTGATGTCCACATCCCCACACCATTTCATGGACATAGCTTGTGTTACTGTACAACCTACCCAACAATCACTAAAAGACACACAAGGACAGAAAGATGGAGACAGATCTACTTGGTTTAGGATATCACTATCTGTGGTATCCTACCCATTGGGTGCCACAGGCTTCACAGAACAAGAAGACGAACATGTTGGTGGACTTTGAGCCAGTAGCTGAGCATGTTATGGGTACTGTCCATAACCCAAGCTAGGTTTGTCCATGGCTGTAACCCAACATTTTTACAGGTAAATATTACAGGGACTGGAGGACACCAATTCGTGCCTTGCTGAGGTTGTAGTGATAGTATGTGGTCTGAGTGATGACTTCAGGGACTGAGTGGCCACATGTGCAACACCAAGAAAATGTGATATAGGTAGTCTACATGCAGCAGGTGCCTCTGTGCAGCCAGATATTGTGGCTAATGTCCACCTGGTGAATCTGGGCATACTGGGGCAAAGCAGCAATTGCCTCACATACACAGTCAAACCTCTCCTCCTACCACCCAACACTACAACCTGTGAGAGATGCACTTACATAGCCAAAATGGAAGCAAAGCTCTCTCCACCCAAGATTGTGCTAGACAGTCAAGAGGAGAAGGTTAACACCCACACTACACCGCAAGCAACACATGGCCCTTCTAAACCCACAACACCAACACCCACATATAGCAACACTAAATCCACATATGCAGAGGCCCTAAACTGTAACCTGCCCAAGCAGCAAGGACCTCTGAAGCTGAAATGCAAACAAACACCAATCACAACCAAAGTGTCACATAATTCACAACACCAATGTGCCACCCAGCAACAGCCCCTAAGGCAAGACAACGTACATAACACTTTAGTCATAGGTGACTCTACAGTCCAGCACACTGATGTCCCACTCACCAGGTTGAACAAGGAGAAAATTACAGTCAGCTACCTGTCGGGTGCCAGGATCCGCCACATAACACATGCACTCAAGTCACTTCACAAATAGTACAAATACGACTCTGTCATTGTCCATGTTGGAGTGAATGACTTGAGATGTACCTCCCTGGACTACATGAGAAGAGACATGGAAGAGCTCTCAGATCATGCGGCCCAGGCAGGTATGACCCTAGCCCTGAGTAGCATCCTGTCTTCGACCAGAATGATACCACAGTATAAAGACAAAATGATTGACTTCAACAATTGGCTAAGCTTCTGGTGTCATTCAAAGGTGATCCAGTATCTGTCTGCCTGGGACGACATGATTGACAGACCACGATGCTTTGCCAGAGATAGTCTACACCTGTCGCACCTGGGACTCAGATTACTGGCTAAGGCTCTTGCCACCCCTATAGTGCCTCTTTTAGGCAAAGTTCAAAGGACAAAACCACCACTGTAACAGGTACAAGCATGCAAACTCTGAAGGTAATGCTACTCAATGCTAGAAGTCTAAACCTTAAAATGCACTCTCTCGAGGCACTCCTAAAAATGGAGAACATCGATATCTGTGCAGTAACTGAGACCTGGTTCAAGGTTCCAGAGAGCACCCCTGCAATACCAGGGTACAACTCTTACCACACTTTTTGGCCACCAAACCAGGACCAAAACACTAAAGGTGGAGGAGTATCAATATAAACTAGGGATATTCATACCACCAGGCTAGTTGCCCAACACGATGCATCTGAAATTCTCCAGGTGCAACTAACAGTAGGTAAGACTGTAATCCAAACTGTAGCTTGCTACAGATCCCCACCATACCCTAGGATTCTCACTATACCTTTCTAAACATACTGGAAAATATTAAGATAGAACCAAAAACCCTAATACTGGGTGATTTTAACTACCCTGCCATTAACTGGGAAAATTACTCATGTACCAACACCTTTGCCCAATGGTTCTTGGAAATCATAAATTCCAGTGCCCTGGATCAACTAATCCATAGTCCCACCAGGGGCTCCAATATCCTAGACCTGGTCATTACCAACATGGGAAATTGATGCTCCACACCTATGGTCACCCCCTCGTTAGTCAGGTCTGACCATAAGCTAAACACCCTTAACATCCACATCCCACCCCCCACCCCCTAGTAAGGAAACCTCCATAAAAAACTTCTCCAAAGCCAACTTCATGCTACTCAAGTCAGAAGTGACAAACTTCATGACACTCATGCAGACAGGAACTGAAAGTTCAACTGCTGAATCCTACACTAAGGCACTGTATGAGCACATCCACTCATGCATGAATCGTGCCATCCCAAATAGAACCAAGATGCTCTCATCCAAATAAAGGAAGCCAATCTGGTGGTCCCCTGCCATAAACAAACTTTATAACAAAAGGAAGAAACTGTTGTAGAAAAGAGGAAAATCCCAGGATGCAAAAAACTTCCTTACCAGCCTCAGTAAGAAACTGAGATCCCTCATAAAATCCTCCAAAGCTAGTTACGAAAATAAAATTGCCAAAGATTCCAAAGACAACCACAAGGCATTCTATAACTATGTCAATAATCTAAATGGCAATGCTCAGATCTGCTCTGAGCTAAAACAGAATGGCATTAAATATACTTATCCCAAAGATATTGCCAATATCCTGGCAGATTGATTCAGTGCCAACTTCACCCCCCCTCTCACCCCCTAAATGG
>NC_056735.1:1547444757-1547464757 GCF_019279795.1 Protopterus annectens
ATACATACATCTATCATTAGTAACTATACGCTGTGGAATGTCGTACCTGTAGCAGCCTACACACATACGTGCATTCCAGATCATTTTCTACAAAATTGACTTAAAAGCATAAGATAAACAAATGTATTTATTTTTGTGAACAATAAAAGCTAGTAAAACTGTTCAAATAGCAATGTTGTCAGCAATAAGTATCCTTTACAGCAATAACAGTCAGTATGTTCAAGTCTGTTTGTGCCATTTGATTTTCAGTTTGCCTTTGATTAGATGGTATCAGCCACCCCCTATTTAAGATAAAAAAAAAAAAAAACTAATGAGACAGTGCATCTTGAAAGCTCTGTCAAAATAAATGAAGTATAAATAAATAATGAATATACATTTATAATGTCTGGTGAAAGCAGAATCTACATACTTTTATATGAAACATTTATGAAAGTCACGAAGAAAGAAAATATATTTTCTTAAAAGAAGTGGAATCAAAGGATGAATGAAGGGGCTTAACATTTAGCAATTTAGGAAATATAATGAAAGCCAGATCAAGGAAGAAAAATATATTATAAAGTAAATCAACAAAAACAACAAAATCAGTCAGAAAAGAAAACTGAAGAAAACATAGCCAAACAGTAAAGAAAATAATGCAATGTGTTTTTGAATAAAGGAGTTTAGCATTTAGCATTTAAGGAATTGTAATGAAAACCAGATCAAGGAAGACAAAGTGCATTGTGAAGAAAATCAATAAACAAGAAAATCAGTCAGAAAAACAAACTGAGGAAAGCATAGCCAAAACCATAAAGAATATATGTGTTTATATATATATATATATATATATATATATGTATACACCACACACACACACACACACACACACACACACACACACATACACACATACATGTTGATATAGATGTAGGTACAGTGGACAAAAGAATAAGAAAAGAAAGATAGGGAAACATCACATCAGAAATTAAAATGTTTCGTGGGCAGGACAGTATAATTTAGATGTTAATTAAATTATTGCTTCTAAGTATTTGCAGAGATGGGAAAGGAGGTCAGTCACCAAGTTAGTAGATTTGGCATGGAGTTAGAAAACATCCCAGTCTTGTCACAAAATAAATGACAATGAAAAAACTTCAAAACGCAGAGATGGACAATGTAATTGGGCCTGATGGGATATTTGTACTATAGAAGGCAATACCAAGGGTGGGGAAAACAAGATATGTGACCCAAGGGGCAACTTGTAGGGACTGCTGAAGCTTAAAAAAAAAAACTACCTACAAGATGTCAATACAGTGATCACAATTTCACACAGCAAGATAAAATGTGAAACATACTGACCTGTCAGTTTGAGTTCATTTGTACATAGTGCTGAAGTAGAAAGGTATAGTGCATATGCAAGTTACTGTGTCTTTGGATTTGAGTGGCTTGTTTACTGTGACATTTATTAATTTCTGCACCCATCAGTTTGAAGTATTATGTTAAGGATCAATTAACCTATGTCCTCTGGCTAATATTCCCCAGCACAGCTTTTCCACTGCCCATTTTTTTCTGAGTGTGGATTGAGTTCATGTAACTGACCTTATTCTTCGTCTAGAGTAATCTTTGTTTTTTACTTATCTGCAGCTCTGAGATTTGTGGTTGTATTTGCACAAATACAAACCAACCTATATACAAATATGACAACACATTGTGGTGATGCTTCTGCGCAGTACAGTACATGTGTAGACAATATATCAGCACTGCTCAGTGCCTCTAATTCTATGACAAGTGATGTAGCCTCTGAGAACAATTATTTATTTATTGACTGACATTTGTTAACCGGGTTAGTCCAGCTGAGCCAGGGGTCCATTTTCAGTGGACACCTGAGGAGAAAAGCTCCTGAAATAATACAAGTAACTATGATATTTACCAACTATTAAAGTAGGATCACAGAAATATAGTACAAGCCATAAATGTGTGCACAGCAGAAAACTGCATAGGTAAAATAACAGTTAACAAGTACAATTTCCAAAAATTGAGAACAACAGTATATAGCATAGGCCAAATTACAATTAAAAGGTTTAGAGAATATTACACTAAGGAGTACAGTAGGAATACAGTTTGTTGGGGCAAGTACAAAGAGGACAAAGAGTTGCTAGGGAAACGCAAATACGATGAGAAGAGAGAAGACTAGTTCAAGTGGGGGTTTGACAAGGGCATGACCAAGTCTTCAGGAGAAAAAGTTGAAGTTATTTCTTAAATAGCTATTTATGCTGAGTGCTTATGTCAAGAGTGAGTGAGTTCCAAACATGGGCTACAGAGTATTTGTAAAGGGTCTTACCAATGTTTTTGTTGGATTTGTATAATTAAAGGAGGTGTTTACTGGCAGTACGGAGGTGACAATGGGGGATTATAGAAGGAGACTAAATTGGAAATGGAGGGATGGGATGAGAGTTCATACAGGACAGAGTGTGCAATATGTAGCTGGGGTATAAGTAGCTGTTTGGAGAATTCTGGCCATTGGAGGGACTTAAGGGCAAGACAGTGGTGAGATTTTTAAGGAAGGTTGGTGGCAAATCTGGTAATTTTATTATAAGTTTGCTCTAGTTTAGTGATAAGAGATGTTTGAACATGAGTAAGGACAGGGGCAGCATAAAGAAGGCAGGGTAGGAGTAGGGCTTGAGCAAGGGAGGGTTTGGAGAATTGTAACAGAAATTTTTGATTACAAAAGAAAAGTCCAAGTTTCTGGTGGGTTTTTTATTCTTTGTTGAATATGAATATCAAATTTTAATTCATTGTCAATGACAACTTGAATAGTTTAGTATGGGGTTCAGGTTTTATCATAGTGTTGTTGAGAGAGGATATAGAGAAAGAGGCTTTGTGCTGAGCAAGTGTTTTAGAGAGGAAGAGGAGGAGGTGTTTTTTTTTTTTTTTTTTGGTTTAATACTGGTTGGTTATCAGAGAGCCAGGTTTTGATAGAGGAAAAGATTTGCTGAGTGAGAGCTAGTAGCTCAGGGATGTTGTGGGCAGAGGTAATGAGGGCGGAGTCATCAGCATACTGTAGAAGTATAGAGAGGTTAGTACTAGAGTGAAGTTTATTAGTGAATATATTAAACAGGAGGGGGCCCAGAATTGATCCTTGGGGAACTGCAGTATTAACAGGGAGGAATGGAGAGAGGACAGTTTACCAGCAGACAGATTGCTGCCTGCCAGAGAGATAGCTAGAGAAACAGTTGATGGAGGAGGTAGAGAGATAGGTCAGAGCCTTTAGTTAAAAGTTTAGAATGAGAGAAAGTATCAAAGGCCTTTGTAAAATTGAAGAAAAGACTGGAGATGAGGAGGTTATTGTCATGTGTTTCAGTTATTATTTGGGTAAATAATGCAGTAATGCTATAGTGGGGCCTAAAGCCATGTTGGGTAGGAGTGACAAGATTGTTATCAAGAAGGTGTTTGAGTAGCTGAACTTGGATGCACTTTTCCAAGATTTTGGCTAGGGGGGGACAGGATAGCAATTGGTCCGAAGTTAGAGGGATCTGTAGAGTTGCCACCTTTGTGAAGAGGGATAGTATGGAAGGATTTCCAAATGTCAGGGATCAGGGGTTCTGGAATGGGACAGTTAATAAGAATAGAGACAGAGTAGGAGATGGATTGTGCAGCTATTTTTAGGAAATGAAAGGGTAGTTGGTCTGCTGAGGGAGTGCAGCGTTTAAGTTTGCTATGGAGAGATTTAATTGTAGTAATTGGGACTGGTTGGAAAGAAAAAGCATTGGGGAGAGTTTTGTTATGGGGTAGTGGAGGTGTTGAGTGAGATGTACTGTTTTATGTATTAAGTGTGAGGTTTTGAATAGTTTCTATGAAATAGTTGTTAAGGAAGGAGGCAGTTTCAGAAGGGGTGTTGTTTGAAAAGGGGTTGGGATAGTGGGAGTTACCTGGGTGGAGTAGGTTGTTGATGGTGGTCCAGAATTTCTGTGAATTTTTGTGTGGGCAACTTTGGTTAGAGGAAAAAAAAAACTTGCTTGTCTTTGTTGACAAGTTTTTAGCCAAGTTTTTGAGCTCTCTGTATGTCTGCAGTAAGAGAATGGAGATGTTTTTAACCCAGCCCTTTTCTTTTGTGCATGATTGAGTGGGTTAGTTTTGTTAGCGATGAGACGTAGTTGGATTTGATTTTGATTTATCTGGATGGAGCAACAGAATCAAGTCTATCAAGGAAAATCTTATTGAAGGAATTGACTGCCTCACTGAGAGGGAGGTGATAGAGGAAGGACCAATTAATGTTAGATAGTTTGAAGTTAAAAGTGTCTGAGTCGAAGTGGGTAAGGTTTTGGCATACCCTGTAAGTAGGGTCTTTAAGTGAGTTTTGGGTGAATCTGTGTATGAAATTTGAAGAGTGGTCACTCAATGAGTTGGAAAATATACCGGGATTATGATAGAGGTGAGGAACTGAAGTAAGGATCCAGTCAAGGATGGTTGCGGATGAGGAGTTTTTGTTTATTCTAGTAGGGGTGCAGATGTGTTGGTGAAAACCGTGAAGGTTAAGACTATGGGTAGGGGATGAGGGTGACAGTCTAGTCCAGTCTATATTAGTGTCTTCAAGTATGATAGTTTCATAAGGGATATGGTGAGTGATCCAGGACAGGAAGTTCTGTAGGATGGGGAATATTATCACCAGGTGGAATGTATATCGAGACTATGGCAATTATTTTGTGAGAGTGGAGGTGACAATTTATGATGAGTATTTCAGCAGGTGAGAACCAGGGAATAGAGATGGAGAGAGGGGACAGGTTAATTAGCTCAGAGTAAAGGATAGCAACTCTTCCTCCCCATTTATTGGTTCTATCTGAGCAAAAGATGTTATAACGTGGAGGTAGGATTTCTGTGTTAAGGATGTGAGGTTTCAGCCAAGTTTCTGATAGGGTAAGAATGTGAGGAGATGTGTTAGATATCCAGGAGTGCGGGTCTGTTACTTTATTTACAATATTTTGAATAGTTAGAGAGAGGATTATTAGAGAGTTGGAAGGGGTATTACTGGTAGGAAGGGGTAAGTGAGAGGAAGGTATGAGTAGTGATATTGTGCAAGGAACAAGGAAGAGGTGCCAGGCCCTGGGATGGGGTGGATGTCTCCATCCAAAATTTATGACCAGAGGAGAAAGATGAGTTAGAACAAGTAGGAACTTCAAAGAGGTCAGATGGTGAAATAGGGAAAAAGAGACAGTGAGACTAACTTTGGGTAAGAGATAGTGTGAGTGTTAGAAGTATAGGGGAGAGTAGGTAAGGGGGATTGATAGATATATTCTACAGGTATGAACAATATTAATAATACTCCCCTAACTAATGTTTCCAATTCAAGTCACTTTCAAAAAGCAGTGTATTTTTCTTGCATACCTAATGAAACCCTTTAACAGGTTGCAGTAGGTCAGAAAAGGCTCTGTAAACACATTACAACACTATGAGAGTATCATGCAACAGGGAAAGAACAGCTAAACAAATTCAGCAAACAAATCTTGATTCAGATCATAGCCTTAACTGACAAACATAAAAAAGTAAGTTAGAAAGAAGGGCACTGGTTGGCAATGAATAATCCCTATAGTAAGATTATGTGCCTAGCTTATTAATGGAGCTGATGAACATGTATTGGGAACTGAGTGCTCATAAAGGCTATTAGACCTAAATGTAATTTCAACAGAGAAGGTTTAATTCATCTTAAATGTTTGTAGTACAATGAGCACTGTGATTACACTCCAAAACTGGAAAAAAGAAAAAACTGTGCGAGACCTGTCTATAACAGCACTTTCAAAGGTGTAAAACACATGTTGCATACCCCCCCCCCAACCAATGTTTCAATTAGGTATAAGTGAAGGGACATTCCTCCACTCTCAATGTTCCCTGAATATTTTTCCTGATATATCAGCAAAAGTTTACAGATGTCAGTCTAGTAGCAACTTATTTAAATTAGAGCAGTATTTAATGACTGTTCTTGATTTTTCTGTGCAATTATATTTACTTGATGTTTATGCCACCGCACTCACTTATTACTTCATTACGTAAACCATCCTTTGATCACCATGTATTCACTACTGTTAGAAAATATTTTTACCTTGCCAGACTAAACACCAGGGGTATTTCTTTCACATCTAAGGAATTCATCATCTTTTTCTATTCTTCCCTCCTCAGGCATCAAGTAGAGTATAATGATCCCTTCGGGATGTACTTATCTGAATATATGAACCAACTTGAGAAACTGAGACATTTTCCTCACTAAGGCAATCAAAGGCATGTCTTCCTTGAGTTACCAAGTCCACCTTAATGTGCTATCTCTCTGTTTTATTTATTTATTTTACAGACTCTTTAGAGATGACATCTGTCTAGCTTACAAAGCCTCAAAGAAACTTGTCCTATGTGACTTCCTGCACATCAGGAAACTAATAATACCATCAAAACCTACTCAAGACATCTTAACTTGCACCAAAATATGAACAGCGACTGGATGCAGGATACAAATCTTGGAGACTCCCTCTTTATTGAACAGATTTCCTTTGGATGCAAGCAAAGTGGCTCCCTAACACACTTTAAGCATAACCTGGATGAATTGATGAGCAATTGTAAATATAACACAGATCTGGTCTCTCAAGCAATCATTGAAAGGGGTTGAAATGAAGTATAAATTAGTCATGTCAATGGGTATGAGTTGGGGTATTATGCTACGTTAACCATGGTCTTCTGGATCGGGTTCCTATTAAGTGATCGAAAGCATAAAACTTCGAACACCACAAGATCGAACTTGTTCATAGGTTCATAGGTTCATAGATTGATACTAGGCTATCTGCCCTAGGGCATTTATAAGCCAAGGCATTTTGGCTTTTGCCACCCTTTTAGATTATTTGACTGTGCATCTGTATAGTAGGTCACAGAAGGTAGCCCTTTTAAGGTTAGTTTACTGTACCTCTGTCAAGCAGGGACACAGAAGAGATCCCAGGGGTAAACTTACGATCTCCCATCCACTCGTCAAGATTTCCCTTGAAGAGGGTCAGTGAGGGGCTCTGCCTAACATGGATTGGGATTTTGTTCCAGAGTGAGGGGAGCCTCTGGGATATGAATATGTCCCTCCAGCATGTCCTATTTATTTCTGTGCTGAGGTTCAAGTCCCTGGAGCGTGTAGCTCTAAGGAATTTGGATTTCTTGAGGTGAAGCATGTCCATTAATTCTGGGTTGGACATGGTTTTATACGTCAGACACAGAGCGCCTCTGAGTAGGCGGTACGCAACTGAGTAGAGCTGGAGTTTCTTTAGCCGAACTGCATAGGGCATCTGTTTGAGCCCCTTGATCCTCTTGGTGATGTACTTTTGGGGTCTTTCCAGTTGCTGCAGGTGTCGGATAAGGTACATCCCAAATGGGGCATTGTATTCAATTATTATTCAGCTACAGTTAACTTTGAGTATGTGTCTAACTGTTTGAGCCAATCTTCATTTTCCCCTGGAGAGCACTCTGCTTTGGCTGTAAGCAGCCCCCCCCCCCCACCACACACACACACACACACACACACACACACACACACACACACACACACACACACACACACACACACACACACACACACACACACACACACACACACACACACATCTTCCACCTTCTCTTATTCCCTTCTGTTAGCAAATAGTATCCATAACTGATCAATACTGTGTGTTTGTTAATTTAAACTATGACCACAGTAGCCTACTGATACAAGGTTATCCTGTTTTTCCACCTGAGAAAGTAAGAAATGACTTACAGTTTCAGAGCAGTCCTTCGTCAATTGTGATTGTTTCTTAACACATACTTGTCTTTGCTTTGTGATGGTTTCCAGCCCCTCATACAAGAACCTAACAGGGTCTCTACCCGCTTCGCTCCCCACCCTGCCCCCTATTTCCTCCCGCCCCCAGTGGTCCCACCTTTATTGCACTCAAACCCCTCCCATCTTTCCAATAGCGAACCACAGCGCTAACCCAACACTACCCCCTCCATATTCCCTCTACTATCACACCTCCTCAACTAACATGTACAAGCATACCTTTCCTTTGCTCACTGCATGCACTCTCCTTGCATATCTTACATCCTACCAAAGCTCCATCATTTCCCCACTCACCCACTACCACTGTACTACTACTCACACCACCACTCATGTCTCACCCATACTCAGCTCCCCTCCCACCAGCTCAAGAACCATCCCTATGCACCCCCCACATATTCTACCAACTATATTACTCAAACGTAAAGCATCCCTACAACTTAACATAGTAACCCTCCCACCATACCTATTACCCAAAGAGCACAATCATAAAGTTTCCCTTATAAACAAACACATTCAAAACTGAGAAAACTAATAATCTCATGCATATCAAAACTAGCCCTAAGTGAAGACATCCACCCCAACCCTGGCCCTACCATCTCCAACCCCAATCCTCATAATCAGACTAGAAACCACAACTTCTCCCATATTACAGCCAATAGAAAGCCAAGTGACTTCCTTCTACTAAGCCTAAATATTAGAAGTATATCCAACAAAGTCCATGAACTCCATGCCACCATAGACTTGTACTCCCCAGATATAGTCATCCTGACAGAAATCTGGCTAAAACCTCACATTACCAGTGAGCAAATACTCCCTACAGGTTACGGCATACTAAGAGTAGACTGGCTAAACAAAAAAGGAGGTGGTGTAGCTATAATATTTAAACAGCATCTAAACATCCAGATCTTAAAATCATCAGCTCCACAAACAGGCAATGAATAAATAATATATACCAACCTCAAAATTAACCAAAACAAAACCATCAACATAATTGGATGCTACTTCCCACCTGGCCAAAACATCCCTCCACTAGAAAACCTCCTCAGCTGGTCTACCCACCATCTCCCCCAAGAAACTATCATCTTAGGTAATTTCAATATTGACTGGCAATCCTGTTCTGGCAACAATCCAACCCATCATGTACACATGCATGGCTTCACCCAACTAGTCCAGTCACCAACAAGGATAAATAAAAACTCCAGCAAGCACACTACCCTGGATTGGATACTAGTCAGTAAGAACCCCCAGTCATATATAACAGGATGCTTATCAGATAGCCTCAGTGATCACTCCCCAACATTCCTACTCAAAAAATACCTGTACCAAGCTAAACCTGTCATCTATCATCAAATACGTAAAAAAATAAACTTTAACCTACTCACATTCATCTCATCCCTCAAAGAATGTAACTGGCATGCTCTAAAGTACCTCAGTCTAGATGACGCAGTTGAGTTTTTTATTACTAGCTTCCTGAACATCCTTAATTATCATGCCCCCATAAGATTTTCCAGACAGAAAGCACAACCCTCCCCATGGCTACAGAAAATCACTAAGTCAGAAATGAAAAACAGGGATAAAGCCTGGGAGCACTGGTACAAAACCAAAACCCCCTCAGCTAGACAGAAATTCCTAGAACTACGCAATAGAGTCAAAAAGCTAATAAAACAGGACAAATTCCACTACCAGTCTGCCCTAGACTCCTCACAACACAGCCCCAAACAATTCTGGTCCTACATAAACTCCATCCTCCACCCAGGTAAAGTCAGTACCCCTCCTCCTAACATCCCTCACTCCTCAGAAAATATTGCTACCTCATTCAACACACACTTCACCCAAACCATACTATCACTAGCTAAACAACACAACCCCCTGCCCTCCAACCCACACCTTCAACTAGTAATCTCCTCACTGCCTTCTCTTTTTCTCCTGTACCTACCTCCAACATAAAAAAACTCTTAACTAAACTTAAACCCACCAAATTAGCAGCAGACAACCTCCCAAGTGAATACCTACAAATCGCAGCTGATGCTCTGGCCTACCCAGTATCCATCTTGATTAACCAATCTCTGTCAGAAAGTTACGTTCCCACATTGTGGAAAGTCTCACATATAATTCCCCTCCACAAAGGCGGACCCTCTGCAGAACTAATCAATTACCGCCCCATAGCTATTCTCTCTCCACTCTCCAAAATACTAGAGAGATGCATACACTCTCAGGTCTCAGACTACCTCCTTACTAACAACCTCCTTTCCAGTACTCAGCATGGTTTCTGACCAAACCATAGCACCACCACTGCCTTACTCTCCTTTACTAACACTATCCTTCAGCATAAAAACAATGGCTATCTCTCCTCTGCTACTTTCCTAGACTCACTTATTACTTCATTACGTAAACCATCCTTTGATCACCATGTATTCACTACTGTTAGAAAATATTTTTACCTTGCCAGACTAAACACCAGGGGTATTTCTTTCACATCTAAGGAATTCATCATCTTTTTCTATTCTTCCCTCCTCAGGCATCAAGTAGAGTATAATGATCCCTTCGGGATGTACTTATCTGAATATATGAACCAACTTGAGAAACTGAGACATTTTCCTCACTAAGGCAATCAAAGGCATGTCTTCCTTGAGTTACCAAGTCCACCTTAATGTGCTATCTCTCTGTTTTATTTATTTATTTTACAGACTCTTTAGAGATGACATCTGTCTAGCTTACAAAGCCTCAAAGAAACTTGTCCTATGTGACTTCCTGCACATCAGGAAACTAATAATACCATCAAAACCTACTCAAGACATCTTAACTTGCACCAAAATATGAACAGCGACTGGATGCAGGATACAAATCTTGGAGACTCCCTCTTTATTGAACAGATTTCCTTTGGATGCAAGCAAAGTGGCTCCCTAACACACTTTAAGCATAACCTGGATGAATTGATGAGCAATTGTAAATATAACACAGATCTGGTCTCTCAAGCAATCATTGAAAGGGGTTGAAATGAAGTATAAATTAGTCATGTCAATGGGTATGAGTTGGGGTATTGCGGCTACGTTAGCCATGGTCTTCTGGATCGGGTTCCTATTAAGTGATCGAAAGCATAAAACTTCGAACACCACAAGATCGAACTTGTTCATAGGTTCATAGGTTCATAGATTGATACTAGGCTATCTGCCCTAGGGCATTTATAAGCCAAGGCATTTTGGCTTTTGCCACCCTTTTAGATTATTTGACTGTGCATCTGTATAGTAGGTCACAGAAGGTAGCCCTTTTAAGGTTAGTTTACTGTACCTCTGTCAAGCAGGGACACAGAAGAGATCCCAGGGGTAAACTTACGATCTCCCATCCACTCGTCAAGATTTCCCTTGAAGAGGGTCAGTGAGGGCTCTGCCTAACATGGATTGGGATTTTGTTCCAGAGTGAGGGAGCCTCTGGGATATGAATATGTCCCTCCAGCATGTCCTATTTATTTCTGTGCTGAGGTTCAAGTCCCTGGAGCGTGTAGCTCTAAGGAATTTGGATTTCTTGAGGTGAAGCATGTCCATTAATTCTGGGTTGGACATGGTTTTATACGTCAGACACAGAGCGCCTCTGAGTAGGCGGTACGCAACTGAGTAGAGCTGGAGTTTCTTTAGCCGAACTGCATAGGGCATCTGTTTGAGCCCCTTGATCCTCTTGGTGATGTACTTTTGGGGTCTTTCCAGTTGCTGCAGGTGTCGGATAAGGTACATCCCAAATGGGGCATTGTATTCAATTATTATTCAGCTACAGTTAACTTTGAGTATGTGTCTAACTGTTTGAGCCAATCTTCATTTTCCCCTGGAGAGCACTCTGCTTTGGCTGTAAGCAGCCCCCCCACCACACACACACACACACACACACACACACACACACACACACACACACACACACACACACACACACACACACACACACACACACACACACACACACACACACACACACACACATCTTCCACCTTCTCTTATTCCCTTCTGTTAGCAAATAGTATCCATAACTGATCAATACTGTGTGTTTGTTAATTTAAACTATGACCACAGTAGCCTACTGATACAAGGTTATCCTGTTTTTCCACCTGAGAAAGTAAGAAATGACTTACAGTTTCAGAGCAGTCCTTCGTCAATTGTGATTGTTTCTTAACACATACTTGTCTTTGCTTTGTGATGGTTTCCAGCCCCTCATACAAGAACCTAACAGGGTCTCTACCCCCGCCGCTCCCCACCCTGCCCCCTATTTCCTCCCGCCCCCAGTGGTCCCACCTTTATTGCACTCAAACCCCTCCCATCTTTCCAATAGCGAACCACAGCGCTAACCCAACACTACCCCCTCCATATTCCCTCTACTATCACACCTCCTCAACTAACATGTACAAGCATACCTTTCCTTTGCTCACTGCATGCACTCTCCTTGCATATCTTACATCCTACCAAAGCTCCATCATTTCCCCACTCACCCACTACCACTGTACTACTACTCACACCACCACTCATGTCTCACCCATACTCAGCTCCCCTCCCACCAGCTCAAGAACCATCCCTATGCACCCCCCACATATTCTACCAACTATATTACTCAAACGTAAAGCATCCCTACAACTTAACATAGTAACCCTCCCACCATACCTATTACCCAAAGAGCACAATCATAAAGTTTCCCTTATAAACAAACACATTCAAAAACTGAGAAAACGAATAATCTCATGCATATCAAAACTAGCCCTAAGTGAAGACATCCACCCCAACCCTGGCCCTACCATCTCCAACCCCAATCCTCATAATCAGACTAGAAACCACAACTTCTCCCATATTACAGCCAATAGAAAGCCAAGTGACTTCCTTCTACTAAGCCTAAATATTAGAAGTATATCCAACAAAGTCCATGAACTCCATGCCACCATAGACTTGTACTCCCCAGATATAGTCATCCTGACAGAAATCTGGCTAAAACCTCACATTACCAGTGAGCAAATACTCCCTACAGGTTACGCATACTAAGAGTAGACTGGCTAAACAAAAAAGGAGGTGGTGTAGCTATAATATTTAAACAGCATCTAAACATCCAGATCTTAAAATCATCAGCTCCACAAACAGGCAATGAATAAATAATATATACCAACCTCAAAATTAACCAAAACAAAACCATCAACATAATTGGATGCTACTTCCCACCTGGCCAAAACATCCCTCCACTAGAAAACCTCCTCAGCTGGTCTACCCACCATCTCCCCAAGAAACTATCATCTTAGGTAATTTCAATATTGACTGGCAATCCTGTTCTGGCAACAATCCAACCCATCATGTACACATGCATGGCTTCACCCAACTAGTCCAGTCACCAACAAGGATAAATAAAAACTCCAGCAAGCACACTACCCTGGATTGGATACTAGTCAGTAAGAACCCCCAGTCATATATAACAGGATGCTTATCAGATAGCCTCAGTGATCACTCCCCAACATTCCTACTCAAAAAATACCTGTACCAAGCTAAACCTGTCATCTATCATCAAATACGTAAAAAAATAAACTTTAACCCACTCACATTCATCTCATCCCTCAAAGAATGTAACTGGCATGCTCTAAAGTACCTCAGTCTAGATGACGCAGTTGAGTTTTTTATTACTAGCTTCCTGAACATCCTTAATTATCATGCCCCCATAAGATTTTCCAGACAGAAAGCACAACCCTCCCCATGGCTACAGAAAATCACTAAGTCAGAAATGAAAAACAGGGATAAAGCCTGGGAGCACTGGTACAAAACCAAAACCCCCTCAGCTAGACAGAAATTCCTAGAACTACGCAATAGAGTCAAAAAGCTAATAAAACAGGACAAATTCCACTACCAGTCTGCCCTAGACTCCTCACAACACAGCCCCAAACAATTCTGGTCCTACATAAACTCCATCCTCCACCCAGGTAAAGTCAGTACCCCTCCTCCTAACATCCCTCACTCCTCAGAAAATATTGCTACCTCATTCAACACACACTTCACCCAAACCATACTATCACTAGCTAAACAACACAACCCCCCTGCCCTCCAACCCACACCTTCAACTAGTAATCTCCTCACTGCCTTCTCTTTTTCTCCTGTACCTACCTCCAACATAAAAAAACTCTTAACTAAACTTAAACCCACCAAATTAGCAGCAGACAACCTCCCAAGTGAATACCTACAAATCGCAGCTGATGCTCTGGCCTACCCAGTATCCATCTTGATTAACCAATCTCTGTCAGAAAGTTACGTTCCCACATTGTGGAAAGTCTCACATATAATTCCCCTCCACAAAGGCGGACCCTCTGCAGAACTAATCAATTACCGCCCCATAGCTATTCTCTCTCCACTCTCCAAAATACTAGAGAGATGCATACACTCTCAGGTCTCAGACTACCTCCTTACTAACAACCTCCTTTCCAGTACTCAGCATGGTTTCTGACCAAACCATAGCACCACCACTGCCTTACTCTCCTTTACTAACACTATCCTTCAGCATAAAAACAATGGCTATCTCTCCTCTGCTACTTTCCTAGACCTATCTAAAGCATTTGACATGGTCCCACACAAACAACTTATCTCTGTCCTCAATAACCTATCCTTCTCACAATCAGTCACCAACTTGTTTCAGAGTTACCTGCCTGACCGCCAACAATCCGTTGTATGGCAGAATGACATATCTCCCCAACTACCTGTCTCCATAGGGGTTCCCCAAGGATCCATCCTTGGACCCCTACTCTTCTCTGTTTACACCAATAATCCAGCCTCTGCCACCAAACATGGCACACTCATCCAATACGCAGATGACTCAACCATCATCTGCTCAGCCCAGTCCCTACTCAAACTGCAAAAAGTCACACAGGAAGCCTTTTTCTCTGTTGAAACATGGTTATCCGATGCCCAGTTAATACTCAACCCAAACAAAACTAAACTACTTATCTTCCAACCCACTAAACATACTCAAAACAACTCTCACTTTAACATCACAGCAAAAGACAACACCTCTATATACCCAACTGAACACACCAAATTGCTAGGAGTGGAAATAGTCAATAAACTAAAATCTGACATTCACATATCCATGACCATAAAAAAAATCCACAAAAAACTAGGAGCATTATACAGAAATAAACAATTTCTCACCAAAGCAGCAAAGATTTCAATAGCAAATTCCCACCTTATCTCCACCCTACTTTATGCCTCTCCAGTATATACCAACCTAAGGCAATGTGATCTAAAAAAGCTAGAGACCTGCTACAACAAAATCGCCAAATTCGCCACAGGAGCATCCTACCGTAGTCACCACTGTCTCTCACTTGCTGAACTGGGCTGGCTTGAACTCCCTCACCTCCTTCAGTGGTATCAACTCTCACTCGCCCACAAACTAGTAAACCATCCACTAAATGTCCCATCCCTCCAGAATCTACTCCAACCCTATCGCACCACCAGACCACTAAGATCCAGCAACAAAAATCACTTGCAGATCACTAAAGCCAATAACTCTGCTGGTGAAGCACTATTCTCTTGCGTCATAGCCAAATTATGGAACTCACTCCCACCCACAATTACCTCCGTGCCATCATGCACCAACTTCAAAACTTTATTAAAAGCACACCTAAAAACATGCTGGCTATGCCCTTGCAACTCCCACTCTAATATCATCCACCCCTTCCAACTACTACCTTTCTTTCCACTCCACTAACTACCTTGATTATAGCAAGCTCAGATGCTCATAAGCCTAGTACTTATTATACAGCAGGAACTTCTCATTGTTACATTTGTTAATGCCTGTTATGTACTTCACAGATAAAGATTCTAGTTGTCTACTGATGTACTATGTTCTTCATCTGTAAATATGTTGTAAGTAATTTCTATATTAAATTGTTAATCGCTATGTAATCCAATGTGACTACTGTCTGTTTATTTTACTGTGAAGCTTTTCTCCCCGGGCCTCCGCTGAAAATGGACCCACGTCCAGTCGGACACACCCAGTCAACAAATTTAAATAAATACATAAATAAATAATAAATAAATAAAATTATGGGCCTGATAAGTGATGAATAGAGGGGCACAATGACCTCTCTTGATCTAGATGTGAACCCTTTTGTGATAAGGTGGGCTATATAGAAGGTCTTTCTAACCACTTTGGCAACGTGATTGTCAAAGGAGAGATTGCTATCTACTTGGGTCCCCAAGTCCCTAATTACTTCTTCTGTACTTAATGGATTATCACCTATGTGGTAATTTGTGGGCACTTTGTTTTTCCCAAAGGGGATGACTATGCACGTTTTGGCATTTAGCTTTAGGCCATGGCTCTGGCACCAGTTATCCGTCTCTGTGAGACCCTTTTGGAGGATTCTTGTGTCAGCCGGAGAGTCGATTATGGCACCCAGTTTGCAGTCATCTGCGAACTTGCTCAGCCATAGTCTACCCATGTTAGCCTGTAACTCGGAGAAATATATACCGAACAAGAGAGGTCCCAGGACTGAGCCTTGTGGGATGCCACTTGTAACTGGCTTAGAGTCTGACATGGCACCTGCTATTCTGACCATGTGGGTCCTATCCCTGAGCCAGTTTGCAACCCATCTTGTGACATAGGGGTTGATATTTAAGCTGGTGAGCTTATTTATGATGCCTGAGTTGAGTATTGTGTCAAAGGCTTTTGTGAGGTCCAGGTAGGCTGTGTGGACTACCTCCCCTTCATCTATGGCTTTCGTAACTGTTTCAAAGAAGTTGACCAGGTTCAAGAGGCAAGATCTGCCCTTAACAAAGCCGAATTGGGTAGGATCCAGTGTCTGGAGGTTCCCAATGTATTTGTTTATGATTTCCATAATGATACGCTCCATAGCTTTGCAGACCAGGTTAGTCAGGCTTATAGGGGGATAGTTACCAGGGTCTGTTGTGGCACCACCTTTGTGGAGTGGGACCACTGTTGCTGTACGCCATTCCTTGGGTACATATCCTGTAGTAAGGCTGAGATTGAACAGTGACTTTATATGAGGGTTTAGTTCTTCTTGGAGCTCATGTAAGATGCAGCCCGGAACACCGTCTGGTCCCATTGATGCTGTGTTTTTTGCTTTGAAGAGGGCAGCTCTCACCTGTGCATCTGTGATCTCAGGAAGGCTACACTCTGTTAGGATACACATTTTCTCTTTTGGGGGGGAAGGGGGGTGTTTGCACTGATCCTTTCTGCCAGGATGGTGGCAATGTCTGTGGGTTCAGTGTATATTTTGTCATTTTGCACTAACTCAGAGCATATCTGGGGGTTGCCTCCCAGGTTTCTGACATAACTAAAGAAGGCCTTGTGATTATCTTTAGTGTCTTGTACAATTTTTCTTTCGAAGCTGGCCTTAGATGATTTTATGAGGGATCATAGTTTCTTGCTAGTACTGATCAGAGATGCCTTCCCTTTTTGGAACTTTGCTCTATCATATAGTAGCTTTCTCCTTCTGTTGTATAGCTTATTTATGGCCGGGGTCCACCAGACAGGTCTCCTGCCTTTGGAGGAGTGAGTCTTGGTTTTATTTGGGATAGCATGCTCCATGCATTCCTGTAGGTGTCCATAGAATGCTTTTGTAAAGGAGTCTGCATTTTGGGCCATATTTTCCACTGGCCCAGGGGTTTTTAAGGATTCCACCTCGGTTTTGAGAAGTGTGAAGATTGCTTTTGAGAAGTTCTTCACCGTGGTTTCCTTGGCTGGGGGTGGGGAAGGAATATGGATGTCCAGTGAGATTAGATTATGGTCTGATCTTACTAATGAGGCGTATACCTCTGGTGTGGAACATAGAGACCCCATGGTGGTGATGACCAGATCCAATATGTTTTCCCCTCTTGTGGGAGTGGTGACCAGTTGTTCCATAGCATTTGAGTTTATAAATTCTAGGAACCATTGGGCGAGGGTGTTTGGGCTTGAGTAGTTTTCCCAATCAATGTTTGGGTAGTTGAAGTCACCCAATATAATGGGGTTTGGAGAGACCTACATATTCTCCAGTGTTCTCAGGAAAGCCGAGTGAGGTTCCTGTGTTTGGGAGGGTGGTCTGTAGCAGGCTACAAACTGAAAGGCAGTTTTGCCCACTGTTATTTGCACATGGATGGTCTCCGATGCTTCGTGCAGTGCCACTAACCTGGAGGTGTAGGTATCTTTGATAAATATGGATACTCCCCCTCCTTTTGTGGTTCGGTTCGAATTTTGGGGCCGAAAAGCATGGTATGAAGTATAACCTGTTAGTGCTGGGGTGCTCTCAGGAGCCTTGAACCAGGTTTCTGTTACTGCACAGATATCGATATTCTCCATACTGAGGAGAGTCTCAAGTGCGTGCATCTTGAGGTTTAGACTTCTGGCATTGAGCAGCATTACCCTTAGTTTTTTTTTTCTTTGTGTTGTCTATAGAGGTGGGTTTGTCTTTTGAGCCTTGCCTAAAAAAGGCACTATGGGGGAGGCAAGAGCCTTTGCCAGTATTCGAAAACCCAGGGGTGACAGGTGTAAGCCATCCCTAGCGAAGCAACGTGGCTTGTCGAGCATGTCATCCCAGACTGACAGACACTGGATCCCCTTTGAATGATACCAATACTTTAGCCAATTGTTAAAATTGATCATTTTGTCTTTATACTGTGGCATCATTCTTGGTGAGGGTAAGATGCTACTCAAGGTCAGGGTCATACCGGCCTGGGCTACATGATCAAAGAGCTCCTCTATGTCTTTTTTCATGTAGTCCAGGGAGGTACGTCTCAGGTCATTCACACCAGCATGGACAATGACGGAGTCATATATGTACTTGCTTTGGAGTGACCTGAGTGCTTGTGTTATGTGGCGGATCCTGGCAACCAACAGGCAGCTTACAGTGACCTTCTCCTTGTTCAGCCTGGTGAGTGGGACATCAGTGTGTCTGACGATAGAGTCACCTATTACAAGTGTATTAGGTGTGTTGTTTAGCCTTAAGGGCTGTGACTGTGTGGCACACTGACTTTGTGAGCTATGTGCTATGTGGGTATTGTTTTGTGGTAGGGGTTGCTTGAATGTCTGCTTTGGAGGTCTCTGCTGCTTAGGCAGATTTTTATTTAGAGCCTTCGAGTATGTTTTTGTGTGTTTATGTGTTTGGTTTGCTGATGCGATAGGTCTATGTGAGACTGGATTTGTGGTGTGTGTGGTTACTTCTCCTCCTGGCTGTGCCAGTATTGGGTTGAGAGAGTTTAGCCTCCAGTTTGGCTATATAGTTGCATCTCTCACATATATTTGAGCTTGTTGGGAGGAGGAGAGGGTGGTCTGTATACATAAGGCAGTTGTAACATTGCCTCAAGACTCCCAGATTCACCAGCTGGACTGGAGAGTCCGTCTCCTGTTATATCAGTATCAGGTATTGCCTCTTTGCCACCAGTCTCTCTTCCCAACTATCTATCTATCTATCTATCTATCTATCTATCTATCTATCTATCTATCTATCTGTTTATCGACATACACACAAACACATAATCACACACACACACACACACACACACACACACACACACACACACACACACACAGATATATGTGTATGTACGATGTTTTATAATTTCAAACACAAAAAATAAAATAAAAAAAAAACAATGGACAGAAAGTATACCAACTCTGAGATCACACTACAGTGTGGAAAGGGAATATTTCCCTTTACTGCACTATAGTGCAATCTCTGAGTTGGTATGTTTAAAGAGAGGGGGGTGTGGGGAGTGCGGGGGGGGGGGGCTTGTCTCCCTGCTTACAACAGTTATTGAGCTGTTTTTTTTTTTTTTTTTTTTTTTTTTTTTTTAATTCGAATTGCTGAAACTTCAAACACTTGTGTTCAATGTTTTCAGGTTCGAAGTTTCAGCAATTCGATAACGCAATAGGAACCCCTTCTGGATCAACAGTCTAATATTGACCTACGAACCTAGCTATCACTATCAGATATTATTATTTTATTTTATTTTTGTTTTGGAATTTAAACAATTAAATGCATATCAGTTAGTTATACTGCAAGTAGTTGTAGATAAAACATCAGAGTGACATATATTTAATAATGCACTTAAACCAAACTAAGTCCGTCTCCTGTTATACCAGTATCAGGTATTGCCTCTTTGCCACCAGTCTCTTCCCAACTATCTATCTATCTATCTATCTATCTATCTATCTATCTATCTATCTATCTATCTATCTATCTAGCTACTTATCGACA
>NC_056735.1:1547467257-1547601847 GCF_019279795.1 Protopterus annectens
AACAAATCTGGTGATGATAGCAGTGTTTTCCGAACACAGAGTATTATTCTTTCTATAAATGTACAGTGAACAATGCTTTTTTCTTCAGGGCATTCTAAAATGTTTAGAGAATATGTAACATTCTATGTAGCATGTGATGGTAAATGAATATGGGACACAGAGTCATGTGTTATTCTTATTTGTCAAGGGACATAGTTTTACTTATTTCTGTAAGTACAGACTAGGAAAGTCATGAAGCACAAAATCTTTGCTATGTCTGCTGTATAGTTTTGCTTTGAACTCTGAGAAACTTTTCGTTGGCTTAATTCACAGTGTCCTGCTGAGCTTTGTTAATTTCTAGCTTTGTAGTTTGGCAACATATAGCAATGCTGCTTAAAGCTGTCTCAGCAAAATGAAGTCAGAATCTACACCTTTTAAAGAGAGGTTAACAGCTCAAAAATCATAATTGCTGTGAAGGCATGAGTGACAAGCATGTTTAGAACGAAAATAACTTTCTGATGGCTAAGTGTAGCTACTCTTCACCTTGAACGTTTTTTGTTATTTCAAATAATAATGGAATTCAATACAAATATTGGTTTTATGAGCTAAATCTCTAGTGTAGCTTCAAGTATGACACTATGTTAAACCTTTCTGGTTTTTGCCTACAGATATTTATGCAAAATTCTATATTTTCAGTCATTAGAAAAAAAAAGTACAATTGTGTAAGTAAACTTACCATCACTGTAGATATGTGAACAATCACTGCTGCGGTAGCCTAAGCTACGTAGGTTATGTCCTGCATAGGACACAACAACACATCAGCTTCACATGATGCAGGGCACCTTCCATGTACCCAAACCATTAGCGTGAGCTAAGCTGACCAAAATGGTAAGTTTGGATGACAAGGCCTTCAATACTTTCATGCCAGCTGGGAGATGAGGGCTGGGCCCTTAGTGAACATCGCTAGGAAGAACAAATAACAAATGACCACACCCTAGAATAAAAAAAAAGCACACCATAAAACAAGGGGTTGTGGAGGGAGGGAGTGCTAATGCAGCAGTGATCATTTGAATATCTACTGCTATGGTAAGTTTACTTCTACATCTGTACTATGTTCTTCATATTGATTACTGGTGAAGTTGCCTAAGCTATATGGGTAGATTACCATAGCTTAGAAAAACTGGGAGGTCGAAGAAAAAGGGTTCAGGATCCACTGGAGAATGGTTCTAGCAAAGCTTGACCTAGACTTGAAGAAGAAATCTAGCCTGTAGTGCTTTGTAAAAGTATACACAAAAGACTAAGTTGTTGCTTCTAGAATACTTTTAGAATTTATTCCTTTCCTAAAAGCCATAGATGATAGTACCGGAGCTGTCTGTGTGCATCCAAGTTTTGAAGTAACCTTTCTCCCCCATTTTCTGGTTCAGGGAAGATCATAGCAAGGTGGATAGGTTGACTTAAAGTATGCTTGGATACCATGTTAGACATAAAAGAAGAATTAGTTCTCAAAGTAACTGTTGCTGTGGAATATAGATAAGGTTGACCCACCATAGGAGCTTGATAATCTTCTTGCAGAGGTCAGAGCAACCAGTAAAAGTGGTTTCATTATTAATAAACTCCAATCAGCCAAATTTGTGGTTCAAGTGGAGCAAGTGTTAGCTTATCTAATACAAAGCTAAAATCCCCAGTAAGGCGCCACTAGTTTTCTTGGAGATCTTTTATGCATTACCCCCTTCAAAAATATTTTTAACGGGAATACCTTGAAAGAGGTGGGGGGGGGGTGAATGGACAAACATGCTGAGATGACTGGCAAATTAACATTGACAGAGACATAAAACAGTCCATAGGAAATGTAACTGACATAAATACTGTAAAACAAGAGAAACGCTAGACCTAAATGGGTGCTGGTTATGTTGTTGGCACCAGCTAGAAACACTTTTCATTTTGCTTATACATGATTTACTAGTAGTAGCTTTCTTGCCTCCATTTGTGCCTGTGGCATTAAGATCCTATCATCTAGCCTGTAAGTTAAAGTTTTTTGGGGTCAGAATGTATCAAACACCCTTGTCTTTGTGTGAGTAGATACAATCTGTGAAGAAGCCTGTGGTAATTGCCCCTGGCCAATTCCAAAAGAAGGGAGAGCCACTGTTGCCTGGGCCCCAACAACGTCACCACATAGATCTTGGATGAATCCTTCTGAATCTTCAGAAGTATCCTGGATATCAGTGAAAAGTATGGAAAAGCATACAAACAGATTCCTGTCCAATTAAAAAGAAAATGCATCTGCTTTCCAGACCTACTTGCATGGAGTCCTGAAGCAGAATTTTGCCAGCTGATTGCTCAGCTAGGAGGCAAAAAGGTCTACTTGAGGAACTTACCAGAGATGGATCAAATCCTCGAAGATTCCTGATCAAGTTTCCATTCACGAGGGTTTACTTTTGTCCTGCTTTGCTTATCTGCCACAAAATCTTGCTCTGACAGAATGTAGGAAGCCTATTGTACTATAAAGCTATATCTCAAGCTAACTTGGCCAGTCTGCATAAAGGGGTAAGACCTGAGTCTCCTTGCTTGTTTACGTACCACATTACTGTGATATTGTCTATAATAAACTGAAGTGGTTCTGTGGACCAAGGGTGATTCTGATTTTGAGTACCGTGATAAGGGCACGCATCTTTTTTACATGTATGTGCGTATGTCTAGCTTTGTTCTTTCATATGCTTTGCACTTTTATACCCCTTGATATTGCTCCTCAAGCAAAGTTTGAGGTGTCTGTGGTGACCCACTACTTTGGAGCAGGAGGGCAGAAGCAGAGTCCTGGATTCAGGAAGATTTGATATTACCACTAAATGATTTATCTTCTTACAAATCAAAGAATTGGAATCTAAAAACATAATGTGTTGCTTTTGCTGGTATCAAACAGACCTCAGATACTATTGTATCTTTCCCATGTGGAGTCTTGTAAGAGGTATTATAAAAATCATAGTTGACATGAGACACCTTATCCTGAGACGCTTCATCACAGTGACTGACCCCTGCAAAATATCTAAATATAGATCCATTTATTCCCGTGGAAAAAAGCTCTTTGTGGTGAGCTGTTTAGCAGACACCCCAGGAATACAATCATGTGATGGAGTCAAAACAGACTTTTGAATGAATGCTCTCTTCAAATCCAAGCCTGCATAGGAGATCTCTCACCCAAGTGAGACATTTCTGACATTTTGCAAAAAATTCTACAAAGATAAGCAAGTCATCTAAACATGGAAAAATGTGGATACCCTGTAGTCTTCAGTGTGCATACCTGGAGCTAGAAACTTTGTGAACCCAACAGGAGCAGTGAATAACCAAAGGGGACATCCAGAGAACCAGAGAACTGATAATGTGATCCAGACAAATAAAACCTTAAGAAACATCTGAAGTGCGTGTGCGTGTGTGTGCGTGTGTGTGTGTGTGTGTGTGTGTGTGTTTGTTTTGAGGGAGGGGGGCAATGTCCTCTACATATTCCTTCTGACATACTTGACTGTCTTTTTGTTTCAGAAGGTCCTGTTTTCTTTGTAATTCCAATACTAAAAATAATACATTCATTTTCCAATCTCACAATACTCTCTAATGTTTCTATTCATATTTATTATTATATATTTGGATATTATAAAATACAACACTGCCAATTTTTTTTTTATCTGATAAACATGTATTTACATTATTTCATCCCTCAATTTCCTTCTCACTTAGGGTGATACGTGTACATGTATGTATATAGTTTTACATTATTTTGTCCACAAGGTTAACTTTTTTCCATGGAGTATCTGATGTTATGTTTATTAATATAAACAATCATTCAAATCCCTATAGATGCTTAAAAATCAGAATTATCCCAAATTTGAGAGGACATTTGGAGCCTTCTATTCAATGGGCAATATATACAAAGCTACCGCTGGTAGATCACCTGTACCCGTGATACTCCCACAATCTGGTTACATGTGTGATTTGTAGGGTCCTCCAAGAAGACTATTTAAAATATTTCTTTAAAATATACATTGTGTAGAATGACTAATATACGCTGCAAAATATTTTCATGCACATGTCAATACATAACTCTATCATGCTGAGCTGTGTAACGCAGATCAGTCCTTCCTGCGCATCTCCTTATTACATCACTACTCAGGAAGGAAGAGCAAGTTAGCTGTATGAGCAAAACATTTCAAAGCACATTTATTCACAGTACACTAGTGGGATATGTGCATGTGGTCCCTGCCCTCACCAAGTATGTTTTCAAGGTGTGACCTTATCTCTCCAATGTGGTCCTCAGAGGTGTGGACAAAACTACACACATTATTAAAGGGAGGGAGAAAGACAGAGAGAGGGGGAGGGGAGAGTACATACATAGTTTGCGGTTACTGCATATCCAGAATTACACTAGACATTCTATAAGTCTGTTTAGATAAGAGGGCTTTCTTCAGCCCAGTGCATATTTTGATTCTGCATAAGTAGTATATATAAAGTAGGGTGCTATTATCATTGTGTAAGTTGTATGAAAATTCTTTTATATCAAACAAATTTGCACTTACATTACAGCAATGCATTTTTTGCAGTTCTTGCACAATGTGTGATATTTCCATAATGAGATAGCATAGTACAAAATAGGAAATCATTTGCTGTCCTGTTTACATTTCTATAGTCTTGCCTGTTATTTACATGTATTCTCTGTATTCTGCTGCTGAAGGCACATTGACTGCATTTTTTTATAAATGTTAGTGCTATGAATGCAAGAAGTTATGTACCTTTGTAGTACATTATGACAAGTTAATTTTGTACACTGAAAAGTATGTCATACACTACAATTTCTTGTGTGATCATGACAGTAAAACTGTTTTTAATTATTTCCTTAGAGCTGTCATTGCACTTTTTAGATATGGAGAACCATAAGGTAATGGCACTATAGTAGAAGACTGTTAATACTTGATTATACTAATAGCAGGTTAAGCAATGTTACCCTGTAGTCTTTGATAATAGTGCCTGTGTTTCTTGGATATATTAATTTTCTGGTACTGTATTAACAAAATTGGTCCTTCACATTTTTTGTACAGGTCAGTACGCAGCCAGCTGGTCATCTGTTTTTTTGACAAGTAATGTGATGAATGTATAGGAACAGCTGCTGCTGGTTTCCTTACTCTTGGTATTATGGAGATAGGAATGAGACATCTGAATGATGCAAGTGATTTGTCTGGTCAGTAATGTACAAATCAGTCTGTATAATCTTTGTGTAACATGTGAGACACTATACTGGCTTTATTGGACCTTTGTTCTCAGCAGGAGCAACAGGACAAGGATGTGACAATATGCCTTTGGTACTACTAGTTCGATGGTACATAACACATCACAGACAGGATACAACTTCTTACAGAATCAAAACAATCCTGCTATGTGTTTCTTCTTCATTACATAGTGCACCAAGGGATATTTGCGAATGTGAGATTAAGTGAAATATTTGTTTTACTTAGATGGGTAACTAAGTGTATTATCCCTATTATTTTGTTTCCTGTACAGTACAGCTTTCTATTCAACTACACAGTCCTGATATATTGTACATATATATTGTACATAGCACATCTGAAGGCAGTATTAGTTCTACGTTAGATATCACAGCACAGTTAAGGCACAACAATGCATTTTAAATGGTCACAGTTGTACTGATTTACTTTACTTTTTCATTTCACAGTGAACTAAATGATGTTTGCAAGCATATGAAGTGAAATATGCTTTTTGCTGTTATGGATAAAGTATGCACCATGCCTCTTACCTGTCCAGAATCTTAAATAATGTCCAGATTTGTGGCTCATATTTTTGGTCTGTTCCTCATAAAATATGTGGTTTTCTGGCAAATCATTGTAAATTGAAGTCATAAAATAATGGCAGACATTTGAGTTTCATACTTCATATCTTGCAGAAAATGCATGACAATTCAAAACCTGCTAGTCTAGCAACCTTCTGAATTTATAAGAGCAATAATTAAAATCTGTCCCTATTCTTGGGCCTTTGTCTCTAAATTATTTTTGGCTTTGTCCAGATTTCTTGTGTTAACAGGTTGAAAAGTATGTTCTACCTCCCAATTCCCTCAGTTACACAATGCAAAGCTTTCTTTACTTCTTGTTAGAGAGCATCACAGGAGACCATTATGTTTTTTCTTTGTTACACAGTGCACATATATAAAATAAAGTGAAATATTCATCTTGGTCAGGTTGGTAAAAATAAGATTTGTCTTGCCTGTCTGCTATAAAATACATAGCACAAATTTATATTCAGTAGCGCATACATTACAAGTCTAAATCATATTAGTTCTATGTTGTATAGCATGTATACATCACCTCTTTAGAATTAATCAAGCTTGTAATGCGAAATGCTGCTTTCCTTTTTTTTTCATCGAAAGATGTTTGCAAACATGTTAAATATATAAAACTATTTCTCAATTCTTTTATGGGTAAAATAAGGTTTCCTTCACCCAGGTGTCTTACTCTGCACTATAGAGCTTGGCTTCAACAAAGTAATGTTGTTCTGTTTTAGCATTTTAGCTGCCTGCGTAAGCAAAATAGTACTTCTCAAACAATCATTACTGTGTTGCTGTTGTAGCTTCCCATTGCACACTGTTCATATTGGTGTCTTCAAATGTAAATTCAGGTGAAATACTCATCTTCCTTATTCCTTATATGGGTAAAACATTTTTAAATCCTTTCAGTTCAACAATAGAATGCTGGGCTGCTATCACATTATATCTGCAGAGTATTAGCTTGATGGTGTATAGTGCAGGAAAGACAGAATGCTAATTCCCAAACAGATCAAGCCATGTTGTTTTGTGTTACTTCTCTATAACACTGTATAAAATGTGATATTTGCAAAGAAAATTAAATATTCCCTTTTATTTTACAAGAAAAACAGTTTTCGTCTCCTCCTGTTGTAACATTTAAAGCAGCATTTTCTATCCAATAAGTCTGCTAATCTATTGATCACAGCACAGCTGCAGGCTCTATTATTTTGGCGGTACAGCACTAAACAGCCAGAATACCATTTCTCAGGCAATCAAAGTAATGCCTCTGTGTGTTGTCCCCATAATACAGTGCACTATCTGATGTTTGTCCCCATAGTACAGTGCACTATCTGATGTTTGCAAACATGTAAAGTAGACTACTACTTTAGTATTACCATTAGTATTAGTATTAGTATTATAATTGTACTAATATTAGTATTAGTATCAGAATTAGATTTAGTATTAGTTTTACTATTAGTTTTAGCATTTGTTTACCAGGATTTTACAACTGGATACAGTACAATTATCAGTAGAGGTCCTGGGACGAAAGCTCCAAACACAGACTTTTTATAATAAATACATAAAAAATTCAAATTGACAATCAATATGTACAAGAATTCAAAACTTGTAGTCACAATTAAAGAAAATGCAGTCACAGTTCATAGTACACCTTGAATATAAATACAGTTGTCTTATTGTGCTAAACATGGTACACAGTTTTCTTTACAGAATTTGAAAAACTGCACAACAAGTGAAGAAATGTATCAGTAAGCACTATAACATATTTATAAAAATACTAGGGATACTAGCTGCCAGCAAAGCAGAGCCAGGAGTCCTTGAGCTGTAGTTTAAGTTGTGATTTGAAGTTAAGATTAAAGATTTGTTTTAAAGACAGGCTCCAGAGGTAAATGAGGAGTATAAGGAATTGCAGGCAGAATTATATTATTTTGTAATTTGGAGAAGTGCTTCATTTGTGTATAGTAGGGGTCTAACTGGGGAGTATATGGAGAGTAGCAGTCTAACTGGGGAGTATAACTGCAGTAGGTCACTTAGTGCAGGACATTGATCAGGTGTGTAGAGAATTCTTTGTGCAAATCATAATTGGGAAAGAGACAAGGAAGATGGAAGTTCTAGCCAAGAGAGTTTTAGTGGCCTGGTAATAGTAGAATTTATTAAGGTCATTAGCGGCACATTTAGCTACTTTGTGATATTATTCTATAAAACAATATATTGTGTAATGTGAAGGCTGACCAGTATTTCAGAGGCATAATGAAGAGATGAAGAGTAGGAAGGTAGAGGCTAAATGCTATCTTGCTCAGTAGTACCCATATCCATCAGGTCAATACCCCCCCAACACACACACACACACATGCGCACGCACGCACACACGCACGCACGCACACACACACACACGCACACACACACACACACACACACACACACACACACACACACACACACACACACACACACACACACACACACACACACACACACACACACACGCACACAGTCCTTTAAAACAAATCTAAAAGACTTCCTAAACAAAATATGTATCTGTTCTTGCTCAACCCTAGGATAACCTATATCACTAAATATTAAAATGTACCTATTCCTCCCTTATACCTCTTTACTATTCTTTCTTCACTCACTTTTTTACTTCAATCAGTTTTTCTCCACTGACTTTCTAAAAATACCATAACCCTGTTTTTCAGTCCCTCTACATATTGCAATTTCTGCTTGCATTATATTAACATTCCTTTAAGTTATCTAATCTAGCAGAAAATTTCTCTATATATTAAATCATTGTCGTATAAGTTGCATCTCTTCATAACCAATGTTTTACATTATGTTTAATTTGGTATTATTGTGTAAACTGTAGATTTTTTTGGTAATATTTTTAAAGATTGTAAAATTATTGTTTTAAAAATGTTATAATACTTTGGAGCTTTTTCTGCCTGGGCCTTAGCTGAAAATAGACACCTACCCAGTCAGACGTTCCAATAATCAAATGTCAGTAAATAAATAAATAGTCAGAAAAGGTTTAATCCTATAGAGTGCACCAAGTTTTTGATGATTTTTTTCACTACTTCTCTTATAAGGAGATGCAACTTCAGGTTTTCATTAATAGTGACTACAAGCAGTTTTTTTGTGGGATACCAGTTTAATCCTGGTGTTATCAAAAAGGTTAACTAATAAAAAGGTTTTGATACAGAGTGCTTTTGGGGGATGAATAGGATTAGTTTTGATTTTATTTATGGTTTAGGAACAATTTATAGAGTAAAAAGCTGTAATTCAATAGATGCAAGGGATTTTGGGGTAATGTGCTAAAGTTGCTGTAGTTTTTTTTCCTAAGCAGTAAAGGGTAGATTCATTGGCATACTGTATGACAGAGTCATGTTTGCTGGATTTGTGAAGATCAGTTATAAATATACTGAAAAGTAGGTGGCAAGGATTGCTCCTAGAAAGACACTAACTGATACAGGGAGAAAGAAAAAGTAAGCTTGTTTCTATTTAACTGCTTGGGACCTACAGGTAAGGTTCCTTTCAACCCTTGAAGGGGATGGGATGTCAAGACTGCATATATAGAGCCTTGAAATGAGAAGACTGTCAATTGTTTTAAAAAGTCAAGGAAAAGTGTAAAACAAGATTGCCTTTATTCATGTTTTGATTTATGATTGAGTTGAAACCAAAGGGGGTTGTGTTTGGTGCTGTGATGTGGCCAAAAGCCTTATCGTGTTGGAAAAGAAATGTATTGTTCAATATGACCTTTAGGAGTTGGTACCATATTCATTTTTCAAGTAGTTTAGATAAAGAAGAGAGAAGACATTGGTTGGTCTGTAGTTGGAGAGCTCAGTTGTATTGCTACATTTATGCAAAATATTTAAGATTTGTTTTCCATAGGACAGGGACATATCTTTCTTTTATAGAGAGTTTTATCAGTTTAGATATTGGTCGTGCTAGTGCATCTGTTGCTAACTTCAAGTAGTCAGAGGGCAGGTTGTGGTTAAAGTAGTGGGGTTTTAGCTGTGTTAAAAGTTTATTGATAGTTGAAGTGGAGACTTGGTCAAAAAAGAAGACTGTACTAGGGATATTGTTGGGTTGAGGTTGTGTGGTTGTTGTAGGAATGGTATTGTGCAAGACAGAGAGAGAAAGTTAACCATTTATGTTTAATGATGATAAAATTGTGAGACTAGACTTTTCTGTGTGTTCTTTGGAGAAAGAGAAACCTAGTTTGCATGGCTAGGATACACAAGTTGATTGATGGAAGACCAGAATAGTTTTCATTTTTAAAATGTGGAAATTTGATGATTTGTGTAGTATGCTTTGTTATCATATTTTATTTAATTAATTAATTCATTCATTCATTCATTCATTCATTCATTCATTCATTTTTGTGCAGTTAAATTTTTGTGTACAGTTTTTTGATGCATACTGGACATTGACTTTTTCCAAGCTTCCCATATATTATTCCATTCCTTCATTAATTACTTTGTGTGTTTGGATAGCCAGGGAGTTCCGTTTGATATGATTTTTGTTGCTCTAATGGGGTCATGTGTATATAGGAGGTTTAGAAGGTTAGCATTAAATAAAGTTACTACTTCATCTTATGGGACTGTATGCAATGATTTACAATCAAATTGTTTTAAATTAAAGGTTGAAGTTTCTATGTTGAAGGCAGACAGATTTTGGACTTGGTTGTACCAATACTGTCTTTGTAAGCTAGTTTGGAATCTAATAACAAGGTATGTGATCACTAAGGGTATCTGGGAGGTTGACCCTGGAGATTTTATTTTATTTATTTATTTGACATTTGTTCACCAGGATAGTCCAACTGAGCATCAGCAGAGGACTGGGGAGAAAAGCTCCACAGTAAAACAAGTTAGTACATCACAATAGCTAGTAAGATACAATAGTAAAATACATTAATACTATATACAGACATTACAGATATAACACTTTATTTTTTAGTGTTTTTGGTATAAACAGATATTCAAGGAGTAAAATAAAAGCATCTGTCAAATAGTGTGGAGGGAAGCTATCCTGTTAGTAAAAGTTAATTGGTAAAGGAAACTGATTTTAGAAATGGAGATTAATGACATATGTATGTTTTGAAGAGAACTGACATAGAGGAAATGGGAATACAGGAGAGTTGGGAAAATAATAAGTGGAAGAGAAGATACTGATAGTGAGGAAGTTAGGCGAGGAGTATAGTGGAGAAAAATAAGGGATGAGCTGGGCAAAGAGGAAACAGATAAGATGATACATATATGCTAATAGAATAAGAAGAGGGTAATAGCTGGATTACAGAAGAGGGTAAAAGAGCTCAAGTAGGAGATTTACAATGGCATATCCAGGTAGTATTTAGGTTTGAAGATTATTTTGTTAGGGATGTTTGTCAGAATCCAGTCAACAGAGATTGTCTGTTGCTATTTTGTTACCTCTAGTTGGAGTGAGCACATAAAGATTTATAGGTTTATAGTTTATTTTGAAGAGTCATTGGCGATAGTTTCCAATTCAATATTAAGGTATCCAAGTATTATGGTTTCATATGGCATATTTGTTGTGACCCAGTAGAAGATTTCTTCAGCTATTTGAGTGTCGTTACCTAGTATAAGGACATAAGTGAGTGCAAAATGATTTTAAATGTGTTATGATAAATAATGGTTATTCCTCCTCCCTTTACTCTAAAACTGTCTATTCTTAGGATGTTATAACCTGAGGGAAGAATGTATTCATTGTTATCATCTGGTTTCAGCCAGGTTTCAGTGGCTACAATGATAACAGGGAAGTGTTGTGCTATCCATGCACAGAAATCTGGCCTTGTGAGTTTCCTGTGTTTTGGGAGCTGTGATTACTAGGATTCATGGAAGGTATATCGGTGTCTAGTGGGTGAATTGCTGGACAAGGATTAGGGCTAATATCACTAAAAAGATATAAGACATAATAATACAGTGGGTATGAGGAGGCATGCTTTTGTTTAGTTTTAAGATGTGGGCCTGGTTTATAGTATTTAGAGGTTTGGTTGCACTGGGTTATTTTGTAAAGCTAGAAGGTGGAAGGGTAGTTTAAGGTATAAATTACAGAGAAATGGCTATGAGTGATGTTATTGGGGGTCTGTGAAAGTGCCTGAGTGGGCTAGATAAAAGGTGAGTGGTAGATGGTGAGGACATGCAGAGTATACAAGTAGAAGTAGAGGCATTAGAAAGAAGAGCTGTATAATAAGCATGTTGGGTAAAAAGATTAAGGAGGAAAAGGAAAAGAAAAAGAAAGCTGGAGGAGGTTCTATGAAGGAGTAGTAGGTATGTGTAGGTAGTAGTGGGAGAAGATTAGCGGTAGATGCAGATTTATAATGTAGGGTGCGGAGGTTGCTGAACAAAGGATTGGAAAAGACAGATAGTGACTGGAAGAACTGGAGTGGTTCAGATATTATCAGGAAGTGAATAGGTTTGCTTGAGGGAGTGCTAGGTAAGGGGGGTGATGTGTAAATGAGAAAGTGGTGGGAGGAAGAAGATGCTATATGGGAGGTGATGAAGATAGAAAAGATAATTTTGATAGGTGGTTGATTGGTATTGGGAGTGCCCAGATATGTTTCAAAGTCGAATAAATGTGGGTGGGTAGAAACTGGGGGTAGGGTAGGAAAACTAAATGAGACTGTGCAGAGAGAGGGTGAATGGAGCAAGGCCCAAATGAGACCATAATCTGAGGTATTTCAAAACACTAAACAATTATGTGTGTGGTCCTAAGTTTCAGCATACACCTTCAGAATTAGCACTTTCCAGTATTAGACTAACTTTACAATTGTGGAACAGATGTAAAAATAGATATACTGCTATTTTAAGAATCAGTGTTGGTCACATATTTAACATGAATTGCAGAGCATGCTCTATCTAGATTAAGGTAGCTTATACATGTTGATATAAGCACTAGGCAGATATATCAGGAGTTGTTATTTATTTGAGAGGATGATACTAAAAGGAAAAATAAAAATTAGAGGTAGGTTAGGAGACAGAAGAATGAAACAGGATACAAGGGGTTTACAAACAATGTGGATATACAGGAGGATAGTGGTAGAGTTGCACTTCAGTACCCTGGTGCTGCTAAGTGCCTACTGCATTGAGTAAAAGACAAATGGCAGATAGACATCAATTAGAGATGGGGTATTTGGATCTTAGAGAAAGTGAAACTATGAATTTACAAACCAATATTTCAAATTAGAGCAGAAGTATAAACGTTATTCTATATCATGGTGTTACACTGTAGGGAAAGGCATTCTTGCATATATTATTACAGTTTATTATTTTTTGATTGGCATATGTGTTGAATGCTATGCTACTGACAATAATCAACTATCAATAGTTCATTATGTTTTAACGGAAGGAAAAAAATAATGCTAGTACAATAAATGGACATGAAAAGGCAGTTCCTTGTGCATAAACTCAAATTCTCTTTTCAAAACATTTGCAACAATGAAGACACAGCACATTTACAGGCAGTCAACTCTCCCAGCATGTTTACAACATAGCACATTAAGGCAATGCAATGTATATATATATATATAAAATACCAATTCTCAAACATTCTATGTTGCTGTAATTTTCTTCTTCATGACACCTGGATTCCGCTAAAGTAAAATATTTCTCTTGCTTATTCTTGGCTATACCTTTTTCATTCCTTTTAACGATGTATCAGTGTACCTTAATGTATGTCAACACCATAGGTCAATTAATATTTATCTCTTTCTCTACTGTGTTTTTAAATGATGATGTTGAATATGTATACATAAAAGTAAGGTATAATTGTTACTTATACCACTTAATAAAAAGATATCTTACTATTCTTACTATTACTGAAAAGTCTTTATGTTTCGTAATGGATTCTTTAGCGATGTTGTTAAAACATTATAAAATAAAAGTAAGCCAGTCAGACAGGACAGTTAGGTATTTAGCAGAACAAGACTTGCTGATATTAGCTACCTGCAATAAACTAAGGAATTAAAGAATTAGCAGCAAATTCAATGACGTTTGCTCTATCTTATATAATGATGAAAGGAATATTCATTGATAACATAGCAATTATACATAGTAAGTGCCTGGTGCAAATGCTATTTGTTATTCATTTAGTGAGTCTTCAGGCCACTATCATTTAGCACCAATAATCTTTGTTAATAACAATATATTCCTGGGCTGAACTTTATTAGCTAAACAAGCTCTTATACATCTCTCTCTCTCTCTCTCTCTATATATATATATATATATATATATATATATATATATATATATACATACATATATATTAGTGATGTTTTGGTGAACTTTCATTTAGCATAGCACTGTAAGCTGTTACCAAAAGTATCTGCTACTGTATTTCAAATTCTGACTTAAAACATTATCAGAGATATGTAAAAAAAACGACTACTACTCATTGTTTTTGTTTTGTTTTTTTTAATAAGCTGACCAGAATGGAAACTGTTTGAATGTGTCAGTTCCTTGAGAAATGCATCGACTTACCTAAATATTTCTTCAGTATATTAATCTAGTAAATTCTACTGATACATTTTAAAATGCTGAATGCTTAATTTTGAAATCATCTCAAATTGCCTTCATTTTTATTCAGGGTATAACATTTTGAGTGGCATTCATAATCATAATACAACCATTTTATGTCTAGCCAGGCTGTCTGTGAATGAGCAAAGAAAAGCCATGATTCAAAG
Source organism: Protopterus annectens (assembly GCF_019279795.1). Classification (NCBI taxonomy): domain Eukaryota; kingdom Metazoa; phylum Chordata; order Ceratodontiformes; family Protopteridae; genus Protopterus; species Protopterus annectens. The sequence goes on from NC_056735.1 coordinate 1,547,481,747, forward strand.
AGGCCACTTTGGCTAATGTGCAATGGCCACGAACAAACCTCAGCAAATGAAGTCATAATGAGATGTAAACACAAAATGATGTAAAACAGCATATGATAATGAAGTGTTCTCTCCCTTACTTGTGATTCATAGGTTCATAGGTTGGTACTAGGCTATTGACCATAGGGCCTATACAAGCCTAGCCATAACAATTCCCTGGCTATTTCTTCCCGCACTATTTACTTCCCTGGACCCCTGTCTAGCAGGGTGACTGATGTGATCCCTGGGGTGAATTTCCTTTCTCCCATCCAATCATCAAGGCTCCTTTTGAAGAGTACCAAAGAGGTGCTCTGCTTGACATGTATGGGCAGTCTATTCCAGAGTCTGTGGAGTCTCTGGGTCAGGAACCTATACCTCCAGCATGTTTTGTTTATTGTGATGACAAGATTTAGATCCCTGGAGTGTGTGGCTCCGAGGGACTGGGATTTCTTTAAGTGTAGCATGTACAACAGCTCTGGGTTTGACATGGTCTTGCATGTTAAGCAGAGATCACCTCGGAGTAGACAATATGCGATAGAGTATAGCTGGAGTTTTTTAAGGTGGTCAGCATAGGGCATCTGCTTTAGGCCTGTGATTCTTTTAGTGAGGTATTTCTGCGGCCTTTCCAATTGTTGCAGATGTCTTGAGAGGTACATATCAAATGGGTCATTGTATTCTATAATGGGTCTAATGAGAGATGAGTACAGTGGGACAATGACCTCCTTTTTTCTGGATGAAAAGCCCTTAGTGATGAGGTGTGCCACATAGAAGGATTTCCTGACTGCTGTGGTGATGTGGTTATTGAAGGTGAGACCACTGTCCACCTGTGTCCCTAAATCTCTTATCACACTTTTGGTGTTTAGTGTACTGCCACCTATGTGATAATTCATGGATACATGTTTTTTCCCAAAGGGGATAACTATACATTTCTTGGCATTGAGCTTGAGCCCATTGTTCTGGCACCAAGCATCTGTTTCTGTAAGGCCCTTTTCTAGAGTATCCACATCATTTGGGGATTCAATAATGGCTCGCAGTTTGCAGTCATCTGCGAACTTTGTTAGCCAGAGTCTCTTAGTATTGGCCTGTACTTCAGAGAAGTAGATGCCCAACAAGAGAGGTCCCAGGACTGAACCCTGAGGTGCTCCAATTGTCACTTGTCTGGCGCTTGATTTGGAGTCAGCTACTTTTACCATGTGGGTTCTGTCAGTAAGCCAGTTGGCAACCCATCGAGTGACGTAGGGATTAATGCCCAGCTTAGTAAGTTTATCTATGATTCCAGAGTGGGGGATGGTGTCAAAGGCCTTGGTGAGGTCCAGATAGGCTGTGTGGACTGTCTTACCCTTTTCCATAGCTCTGGAGACTGATTCAAAGAAGTCAATAAGGTTCAGGAGACAAGATTGGCCCTTCACAAACCCAAACTGGGTGCAGTCCAGTGTTTTAAGGTTGCCAATGTCTTTGTTTATAAGTTCCATGATAATACATTCCATGGCCTTGCAGATCAGGCTCATCAGACTGATGGGGTGGTAGTTCCCGGGATCTAAGGTGGATCCCCCCTTGTGGAGTGGGATAACTGTAGCTGTACGCCACTCAGTGGGCACGAAGCCTGAGGTGAGGGTATGATTAAATATGACACTTAGGTGAGGTGCCAATTCATTTTGTAGTTCATGTAGTACACAGCCCGGGATGTCATCTGGTCCCATGGATGCTGTATTCTTAGCTTAGGAGAGTGCGTTTTTTACCTGTGTGGCTGTTATTACCGGAATTTGGCAATCTTACAGTATTGAGATGGGCCATTTAGGGGGTGAAAGGGGGGTGAAGTTGGCACTGAATCGATCTGCCAGGATATTGGCAATATCCTTGGGATCAGTATATTTAATGCCATTCTGTTGTAGCTCAGAGTAGATCTGAGCATTGCCATTTAGATTCTTGACATAGTTATAAAATGCCTTATTGTTGTCATTGGAATCTTTGGCAATTTTATTTTCGTAACTAGCTTTGGAGGATTTTATGAGGGATCTCAGCTTCTTACTGAGGCTGGTAAGGGAGTTTTTTGCATCCTGGGATTTCCCTCTTTTATGCAACAATTTTTTTCTTTTGTTGTAAAGTTTGCTCATGGCAGGGGACCACCAGATTGGCTTCCTTTTTTTGGAGGAGAGCATCTTGGTTCTATTTGGGATGGGACGATTCATGCATGAGTGGATGTGCTCATACAGTGCCTTAGTGTAGGACTCAGCAGTCAAACTTTCAGTTCCCGTCTGCATGGGTGTCATGAAGTTTTTAACTTCTGACTTGAGTAGCATGAAGTTGGCCTGGGAAAAGTTTTTTATTGAGGTTTCCTTACTGGGGGGTGGGGGTGGGATGTGGATGTTAAGGGTGATTAGCTTATGGTCTGACCTGACCAACGAGGGGTTGATCATAGTTGTGGAGCATCGATTTCCCATGTTGGTAATGACCAGGTCTAGGATATTGGAGCCCCTGGTGGGACTATGGATTAGTTGATCCAAGGAATTGGGTAGTTGAAATCACCCAGTATTAGGATGTTTGGTTGTATATTGATATTTTCCGGTATGTTTAGAAAGATGTACTGAGAATCTTGGGGCATGGTGGGGGATCTGTAGGAAGCTATAATTTGGATTGAAGTCTTACCTAGTGTTAGTTGCACCTGGAGAATTTCAGATGCATTGTGTTGGGCAACTAACCTGGTGGTGTGAATATCCTTGGTGAATATGGACACTCCTCCACCTTTAGTGTTTCGATCCTCGTCTGGTAGACGAAAAGTGTGGTAAGAGTTGTAGCCTGGTATTGTAGGGGTGCTCTCTGGAGCCTTGAACCAGGTCTCAGTTACTGCACAGATATCGATGTTCTCCATTTTTAGGAATGCCTCGAGAGAGTGCATTTTGAGATTTAGACTCCTAGCATTGAGTAGCATTACCTTCAGATTTTGCATGCTTTTACCTGTTATGGTGGTGGTTTTGTCCTTTGAACTTTGCCTAAAAAAGGCACTATATGGGGTGGCAAGAGCCTTAGCCAGTAACCTGAATCCCAGGGGTGACAGGTGCAGACCATCTCTGGCAAAGCATCGTGGCCTGTCAATCATGTCATCCCAGGCTGACAGATACTGGTTCCCCTTTGAATGACACCAGAAGCTTACCCAATTGTTGAAGTCAATCATTTTGTGCTTATATTGTGGTATCATTCTGGGTGAAGGCAGGATGCTACTCTGGGCTGGGGTCATACCTGCCTGGGCCACATGATCCAAGAGCTCTTCCATGTCTCTTTTCATGTAGTCCAGGGAGGTACGTCTCAAGTCATTCACTCCAACATGGAAAATGACAGTCATATTTGTATATGTTGTGGAGTGACTTGAGTGCATGAGTTATGTGACAGATCCTGGCACCTGACAGGCAGCTCAGTCACTCATAGTTAAAGTTTCCACTTTTCATCACTTTTCTCAGATTTGTTACATAAAGAGGGGGTTGCATCTATTCTATCTGCTTTGTAATCCATGAAGATGCTGTCACTGCTGCTTATCTTGCTATTTCCTAGTGTGAGCAGCTTTTCTTGGCCAGACCTTAACTGCTTACATACACCCAGTGGTGCTTGCCAGCTTAGAAGGTGGAGATAAAATCAGAGAATAACCACCATAATTTTCATAATAAGGAGATATTTTATAGGTTTCGAGTGGATCGGGATATTATCATGGTCTTAGTGACCATGTATGACCCCTATAGGGGTACTGCTGGGATGTTGGACTTTCTGCACCTGTGGATACTAACGTATATACAGCCCTCACTATACTTGCCAAAGAGACCTTCCAGAGACAGACTGGATACACATTGGGTATCTCCCTGGCTTCTGACTTGAAGATACTGCAGCAGCTCCGGGATGTACTCCTGGTGTGTGTGTGGAACAGTACATCTATTTCTCAGTATCACCTCAGAATCAAGCCAGGACTATGAGTGCCTTTTTTGGGGGTGGCACATTTCCCTGAGGTACTTGGTGCAATAGATTGCACCCCTGCTACATTTAGGCCAAAGGTGGTCCATAGTGGGAGGGTACCTCAATAAGAAGGGCTATCATTTCATCAATTTCCAGGTCATGTGTGATGCATGGATGTGTATTGCCAATGTCTCTGCCCAGTATCCTGGCAGTGCACATGATTCCCATAACTGACACACTAGCTCACTCTATTACCTCTACCTGCATGGCATGATGTCCAGTGGTCATCTTGTTGGCAACTGGAAAAATATTTTTTTCTTTTTTTCTGTTTAAGTAATTATTGATGGTAACATGTATTATTGAATACAAAACCATTTTTTTTTGTTTTGCTCCTCCCTTCTCTGTCTATTTTTTTTTCTTTCATATGATACTAGATATCCCATGGAGTCATGCCTCATATCATCAGTGAGAAATCCAAATCAAGCTACAGAAGGAAACTTTAATACAGTCCTGTCCCAGACATGTACTGTCATTGACAGGATTGATGAGTCATTGTAGGTGCCTGATGAGTCTGGGGGTGCCCTTCAGTTTGATCCAGCTACTGCATGCAGGATGTTTATTGCATGTTGCTTTCTACACAACACGATTATGCAATGGTCTGGTTGGGAAGTGACCCATGTTGTCATTGCAGCTCCCAGTTCCAGTCCTACTATAGCTAGTGGAGCCATTCAGCAGTAAGGGACCCTATGTGATAGGATTGTGCATGGCATATGGCTGCACAAGTAAAGAGGAAGCATCTAGTCTACAACTATGGACTATTACATTTATTGTTTTATTTATTTATTTATTTGCCATTTGTTTACCAGGAAAGTCCATTGGGCCAAAAAATGAGCCCATTTTCAATGGATGCACAGGGAGAAAAGCTCCTAATCCAGTGTTACAATACAAATCACAGTTTTATAGTACAGTCATAGTCTATACTTTATACATAGTTCATTAATAGAAATCAAAAACAGTTTGTAACTTACATGTATATTTAACAGTGGAAGTCAAAGCAGTTTGTCACTTTTACCTAGTTTAAAGTGTGAAAGGAACAAGGACGTAGTATACCGAGGATATAAACATGAGTTATGTACATATTTAACAGTGTAAATCAAAGCAGTTTGTTACTTATACCTAGTGTAAAGTGTGAAAGCAACAATTGTATAGTATACTGAGGAAAAAAATGAGAGGACATGAAATAGTAAACGTATATAGGAGTCTGCATTAATGGAGCATAATTATATAAGAATTAAGAGGAGGTGTTGAGGAGGAAAGGACCTTACAATTCCATTCAAGTTAGTATTTTCTTTGCATGCAGTATTATCTGTGGGCTATGCTGTGCAGTACATATTGTACTGTCACTGTTCATCTGACATTCCTTCTCATGTCCAAATAATTATTTATTTTTTAATTTTAGAAAAAGTAATTATATAATTGTTTATAAAAGTCAAGTGCTCACTGACTCCTGTTCAGTGATGTCATAAGGCATCATATAAGAAAAAAATCACATTTTTAACTGTTTTGGACAATAAATTCTGGTGAGGTGATTTACCTAAGTATACAAAAAACTGAATGCTATGAAGTGGTTTAATGAGTAAAACGTGTTAATTCAGTATTTAACATGGGTTCGTACCCTGTAATTGAAGGAAAACATATCATGTTTTTATGCAATGTCTTCTAGTTTATGCTATGTTGTCTGTTAAACAACTGTACATCAAATTATTTCATTGTACACAATAAATGGTGGCCTTAGAGCCAAGAAATGATCATTTGTGCAGTGGTGGGGGTGAAGAGGCAGCAGTGTTTGTTTACATGGCAGTATGCTAATTATAATCTGTAATTTTCTCAGTAGTGTTCCCCTGAAACATGTCTATTATTACTTTTAAGTTGTAGGTAACTGCCAGATGCAACAATACAAAATTAATGGTGTTAATGACTGCAATCTTACATTAAAACACGCAGATTTCTTTCCATAGTTCCATGAGGTTTTCAGCAGATCCATTAAAAGAATGATATATATATATATATATATATATATATATATATATATATATATACATACACACACACACACACACACACACACACACACACACACACACACACACACACACATGCACATATATATATATATATATATATGTGTGTGTGTGTGTGTGTGTGTGTGTGTGTGTGTGTGTATAGATCAAGTGTGAAAATGTACTAAGACCCCACCCCTTTTCTTTTTCTTTTTTTTTAATTATTTAAAAATGTATTCCACTTCAAGCTAAACACTGATATGTGTGTGTGTTTGTGTGTGTGTGTGTGTGTGTGTGTGTGTGTGTGTGTGTGTGTGTGTGTGTGTGTGTGTGTGTGTGTGTGTGTGTGTGTGTGAAGGTCAAATTATAAGTAACAGAAATGTCACACTTGAATCACAGTAAGTCAAACTCAAATGAGTCATAAATATCTTCTAAAGATATACTTGGTGATGCTGCAAGTTATTTTGATGTGGGGCTGCCATGGGAGCTGGATGGTGAGTAGGTCTGATGTCCTAATCGACTTGATGCAGGTGATTCTACAGACACTGACCTGACAGTGCTGTGGGAGCAGGAGTTGGTCTGGGACCTCAAATGAGTGGTTCTGCTAGGTGTAAATGAGTGCTGACCTGGTTCACAAGAAATCTGTGTTACCTGGCCTGCAGCTAATTACAATACCTGCTTGAGAAGCACTTGCAGTCTAATGTGAATTGCCCCACAAGTACCTGGACAGAACCCTATTCTCTTCCCCTTCCAAAACTGACTCCTACTTAAGTTGTGCAAGTCCTAAGTAGTATATGAATAGAGGTGGCCACAGATGTTTGATGTACCATCATACATCATACTACATATCATTATGATTGTGGCATTATCCCTGCATCCTGCCATTTCCATGTATGCCTTGAAAACTCTGACTAATTACACCTTATTCCCTTTGGCAGTGCTCTGAGCCCTAACAATTTCATGGCACATCTGCAGCTGGGCAGCCAGTGCTTTATGTGCTTCCTGTGGTAGCTGTGACAAATTTCTGCACCTGGTGACCATTTATGAATATATCATTGTGGACAATGTTACTTCTGAATTTCTACCACAATCCTGAAAGTGTTCATCTGGGTTTGTAGATACCCGAGTAGAGGTGCTTAGATTTTCTCCCAGTACAGGATGGAGTATAATGTCAGCACGTGCTTGACGTTGTGACACACTGTCACTTCCTGCATCATTACTAACATGTTGTGAGGTTTGAAATCCTGCCATTAGACTTGGGGACTGTGTGCCACTTTGCACAGGCTGCCTCATAAATATCGCTATGTTATCATCAACATCATCATCTTTCTCAGCCAATATGTTGCTGATATCCTTCAAGTTTATTGGCATAGTGCAACTTTTTGCTTCTGCTGATGACCCTGCAAAAAAATTATTTAGAAACATTATCAGTGAAGAAGTAACACATACCACTGTATGTTTAGTCATTAGGTATGGTGGACACTTACCATGCATGCTGCCTTCATTGTCATTCTGTGCAGATGTCAAAGGTGCACCTGTTAACAGTAATTGTCATGTCTTTATTGTAATCATTCCATGTCATCATTCATTTCTCTATATAAGTATGTATTAATGTTTTTAACACAAATCTCCAGTGTGGATGCCTGCTGATACTAGAGACATTGATAATAGCCAGCTTCACAATACATATGATTACTCCATCACCATCATATTCTGTGTCATAGTCATCTCCATGAATGGAGTGGAAGTACTCCACATCCAAGGTTAAAAGGCTAAGAGTTGGAGTTCACCCCCCTATACTGATATGGGCAACTGCAGTCTGCATTGCCCCTGGCTCTAGCACATCCTACCATATCATTTGCCCTCTTCTTGCACTGTGTTAATGTGTGGTTTATTCCACTGACTGCATTAGTATCCATTACAACTTGATTCCAGGTCTCTGCTCTCTCAACTTATTTGGGTATTTTTTTTATCAAACAGACATTTGGCATATGTCCTAAGGGCTGCCAGGGGGATATTGTTTATCTCATGGCTGAATTTATCCTTTTCTCTGCCTTGATCCCTTGTTCTGCTTCATTACTGCAGATAAAAAATATGCTGCAGTCATACACAAAGACTTTTGAGGTAATCATTAGTCAAACAACACAGCAATGAAAGTATGGCTGCCATCCTCATAAAAAAGGTAGCGGACACAAACCCCATAATTATATACACATACAGAATCTCAGTCCAGTCAAGTAAAGTTGTGCTAAACCGATGTTTGCACAATCAAAAATGCATCCACAACAGTAAAGCAATCAGTTTGTTAACAGATTAATCTTTCCCAAAACCCACACCACTTTATTGCTATACTAATACTGTTATTTTTCATTCATTAGTCACACTCAGATATGCTATGCTATGTTATAATATCCATTTATTTATTTACTGACATGCGATTAATGGGAAAGTCTGATTGGGTAGGTGTCTGTTTTCACTAGAGTCCTGAGGAGAAAACCTCCTAAGTATTATGAAAACATTTTAAGAACAATAATTTTGCAATCTTAAAAAATAATAGAATGCAAAAAATAAAAAAAATCTACAGTTTAAACAATCACACCAAAGCAGACATCATGGAAAACATTTTTAAGATTAGATATAACTTATATGACAATGATTTTGAGAAATTTTTGAGCCAGCAAAGCATCCTTGTCACTTCACTACTTCACAATTACATCACTGCATTTCTACCATGTATGTGCAATCTCAAAATGCTACAAAACTAAATTGGTTTCTCGTTGCTCACTAATCATTTCCACTGCTTCTGTAATGACTTTCCATTTACAAATGGCAGCTTTACATTACTCACTAAAGCCATGATTAAAACAAAACTATTCTTGAAGTGAACTCACTAATTGTATATCATTTAAAACTGTTTCATATTAATTTATAATATTTCTATTATTTTTCTTACTTTAAAAAAGTTTATGGTTTCCTAAATCATTTCCCACCTAGCTTGAGGTAATCACAAGTTAATATGGTGGTATTAAGCTTATTCGCATAAGTTCAGGGACATTTACACATTTTGTATGCAAATTAGACTCATTTGCATGTATCTCTATGCATTGTACTAATAAGCAAACATGTATGGCCACTTACACACATAATATAGTTTTGGCTGCTCATGAACACAGCATCAGGTACACGTGCTGTGGAAAGCATCAGAATCTACACCAGTCCTCAACAGTACCCACCATGCCACAGGAACATTTGAATAGCCTCAGTTATGCTCAAAGATGATTATTTTAAGAAAGGCCATAATGCAGTGAATTGCAATTGAGCTTGCATAGCCATGAAGTATAATTCCAGTCCACCTTACATCACCTGGTGCACCTTATCACCTCAAAGCACTCATCATTTGCTAAGAGTTGGTACTCCCACACAGAAATGTTTATTTCTGCAAAAGGCATATGCCCACTGCAACCTAAAAATTAATACTTCTGCCATATTGCACGATTCATGAATAAATGACATTCAGGTATAATAGTTCAAAAAGGTAGCTAAGACAATAAACAGCAGGTATAGCAATTGCAAATGATATAAAAAATAAGATTGTATTATTTTTCCATCATAATAATGAAATGTGGATGTATCCCTTTAAAACATATAGGTGACAAACTATTTTGTCTAAAACCAGCCAAGCCAATAGTAACACTACCTGGTCTAATTCCCCTGCTTGTTAACTGGATTTGTTTAGGGGTGATATAATACCCTAGAAAGAGTGGTTCTAAATCTGGGCATCGCAGCCTTGCTCATAATTTCTTCATTCTGGTTCTGCCTCTTTGAATGATGGCAGCACTTTTAAAGATATGAAGCCATATTCCAAGCTAGTCAGATAAGGAGAACAAGCTCATAGTCTACCTTCTTAATGGGTCATACCTGAATAAATTCCAGACGTGTTACAGGTAGTGAGTGAGAAAAAAAGGACTTCTTACAGAAGTTGGGTGAACACCTACCATGGCAGGAGGGATCACCTGCTTTGGGCAACAATGCCATCACAGGTTCAATGACATATAGAAGTGTAGGTTATATCAGCTGGCCAGGTGGGTTGATTAGGCAATGGCAAGAAGGCCAAAGTTCTATAATAAGTACTATATATTTTGTTCATATTAAAGATAAAAATAAACAATAAAAATGATGAATAAATGAATTTATTTGCTAGAAGAAATATGTTTCTATAATGTTATTATGATAATGCAAAAGAAAGCATAAACATATCTGTATACATAACTGCACTTGTACATAAATACATGGAATGCTTTTGTGATAATAAAAATGTCTGAATAGATATAGATGTAATATATGTATGAGTAAATAAATATATATTATCTGTGTGTATATATATATATATATATATATATATATATATATATATATATATATATTGCAAATTATAGATATACATCTGCACGAGCACACTTACAATTTTTTCATGTATATTAATATATACATTTATGTACAAAACTTAATTTACAGTATTGCATTAATGAACTTAGTTAAAGTACATGCAGACTATTTTTGCAAAGAAATAATTTATGTAGGCCATACAATTTTTATTTGTATAATAACTGTTTAAGACAATAATTTCTTCCATAATATTAACTGCACATGTAAAATGGATGAACTCTCAGGCAGGTGCTACACATTAGTCAGAGTGGAAGTTGGGGGAGATGGATGGAGGTTGACTGTCAACTGAATGACCAGCACATAGTGAGAATGACCAGTTTTATTAGTTCTGTATGCATTTTTAAACTATCCACTTTATGTTTATAGTTATTAAGCAGAAAGCTATCAAAGCATTAATGATTGTCCTGAAGTATGTGTACTACATCCGTCTGTAATAGTAATATGTTATTTTTAATTAAGGTTGAATTAAAAAAAAATCTCATTAAATTGTTACATTTTTCTGTGTGTACAGTTTCTGTCTGAAAAAATTCACAAAATGATACCTGAAAGTACAATTTGGATATGCAAATCATACCATTTTAAAGCAGAGTAAAGACTGAAACCATATGGAAAGATTTCATATAGCACCCTTTCTCCAAACAAACAAATTATACACCTATATAAAAGTGCAATGATTTAAAGGAAGATGCAGTCCTACTATTTATAACTTGCATTAAAGAAAATATTGGCATAGTATGAGCATTTAGTTATTAATAAATATTTAAAGAAACGTATGCTAAAAAATTAAGCAGTGAATGAAAGCATTGAACAATAGTAGCAGTTATATCAGTAATGTTAAGGAAAAAAAGGTGAAACACAGGTAAACAACCATGTTGTTTTCTATCTAGCTAACAATCAGATTGAGCATAACAAGACCCACTAGAGTAGGAGAATTGCAGGATTAGTGAAAGCCAGTGCTAAGTATAAATAAATCGGTAAATACAGTATCCTGTCTTTAACTGACTTCATTACTGTATCTAAACAAGTATTTACAAAGAATAACATCTGAAAGACTACATTGCTTTCAGTACATTATTGCAATAATATCTAAAAATAAGTCAGTACATAACTGCAGTATTCTGTCTTTAATTGATTTCTGTACTCCAACTGCAAATATTTATAAAGGATGGTAACTGAAGGCTGACATTTCTTTCTCTGCATTACTGCAACCAAATGTAAAACATCTATCAATGTATAAATGCAGTATGCTCTCTTTGATTAATTGTATTAGCAATGTAAGAAAAAACTTAGTTTCAATGCAATATTCCAAACAAATGCATATCAGGCACAAATAAAATATACAAGTACAATTTTTGTTAAGATTGTAGACTGCACAATGTAAACCTCACCAAAAATTCATAGACATACACTCATTCTTTCCAGTATGCATAAGACTTCCCATATGATTATTCCCAAGTGTGGACAAGCACTTTCCATATGATTGTTCCCAAGTATGCATAAGGACTTCCATTTCATTTTTCACATGAATACACATGCTTCAAAAACAAATGGAAAGTGTTCCTCAGAACACACTGGTTATGCCCCTGTACTAAGCCTGACTAGTTATGTGTCTCAATACTTTGCTCTTCCTACTCCTTCTACTCATTAACTGTGATTCCTTCCTTATTAATCATAATACTATCTCCCCCTAGAACATCTTGATTGTACTAGCATGTATGTTATGCTAACATTCTGCACTGCTGAATTTACTGTGATAACCTGTAATATGCATTGTAAATATGATTTTTTGTTTAATGTTTCCTTATTTGTTATCTTGTTAATTTCATTGTTCTATCTTGGAGCTTATCTCCCAAGCCTCTGCTGAAAATGGACATGTATCCAGCTAGACTAGCCCAGTCAACAAATGTAAAATAAAATAAATAAATAAATGCTTCATACATTTTGTTTAGTTAAATTAAGATTTAAAAAACAAAATTGTTTTAAAATAAGAATTGAATTATATCTAACATTACCTGTGAATTTGCTTTGTACATTTTTTCATTGTCCCCCCTTCTCTTCTTTTTTTTATTTTAAATCTGCATGTCTTTGTCCTTCTTTGCTTTCTTAACTGTTTCTGTTAATTTTTTTACAGATCAAAATTCCTCAGCTGCATACGTCCCAGGTTAGGAAATGTTCACCCTCTGCCCATCCAGAGATGTCCTCATAGGGTTGGATGGAGCCATCCATCCAGTAGGCACCATGACATGTGACAGCCTGCCACGACTGAATGTGAGGCTTCAGGATTTGCTTGATGGCATGATGGAGCAGGTCATGGATAGCCAATCAAGGCATCAAATTTAGGAGGTGGATGACTCACAGCAACAGACAGTGCTGACCATCACAGGCACCTGCTCCCTCAACATTGGCGTTTTACATTAAAACACCATCTGGAAGTGAAAGTGTTTGAGGCCTGAAGGACTGGGCATTCTTGCTGGGTACCATCCATCATCGCCCATTCTTCACCATATCCTCTCTAAACCACCCTCTACCTATTTCCCACTGACACTACCCTCTTATACAAAAAAAAAAAAAATAGGGGGGGGTCTGTTCACTACTAAAAGCATAGTACCCCTCCTTTCCTGCTTCCTTCAGCAGAAACCTCTTGATGTGCTTTTGCTGTGTCTCCCACTTTGTTGTTCTCTCCTTTTTTCTGTCTTTCCTATATCCCTCTTTCAAATCTTTAAAGCAATCAATAGGATGTCCACATAAGAATACCCCATACAAAACATAATAAGCCCCTTTGTTTTTATAAACATATTAATAATAATAAATGTTGCACAGTTCTCCACTTGCTCTAAGTCTTGCAAATGTGGCTGCACATAGCCAAGTTGTGCTCAATATCTAATTACATGTGAAGTCATACGAAGCCTACAGCTTTGACATAGTCCTTTGTATATTCTTAAAGCTTAACTTCAGGTATGTTTCACTTTTTCCATAAGTATGCATATTTATTAACTGGCCTTTACATTTCCTTAGTCGGTGTGAATAACCTGCACTATTTGTATTTGCATATACATGTAGCAGTGTTCTTTGTGTATAACTGCCAGGTAGCTACATAATCCCAGACTATGAATACCACCCTTAGTTTCCTTAGAATGCCACATTGATCTAGTTTACTATGCCATTTATATTATAATCTCTTGTGCCTACAGTAAAAAAGGAATGCCTAGTACAAAATACTGTACATTGTTGAGCTTTTTGTTTATAGAATAATGCACTCATGATGCTGTGTAAGGTGGCAGATAGTGTCTGAAATCATTGGCTTTGTGCACATGCCATTCCTATTCAAAAGCTAATCAATGGGACTCTTCATTTGTGAAGTGCTTAATGGGAAAACAGTATATATATATATATATATATATATATATATATATATATATATATATATATATATATATATATATAGAGAGAGAGAGAGAGAGCAGCAAGAAACAGTCTTCACAGACTTAACACATATTACTGACAGTAGGAGGACTTTTCTGTTTAGGTATTGTGAAAAAAACACCCTGCAGGATTCAATAAACTCTGTGTAGGCTCCATGTAGAGCCTACACAGAGTGTATCCATGTACATTGCCACAATGTGCTCTCTGCAAACAGCAATGCATATTAATGTTGCACAGTGCACCTAAGTGAGATTTCACAGCATGCACCAGTAAAGTTTGCTGCAAATCTGCATAGAACAACACGGATAATGAATCCCTGTGCAGGAGAACACCAGCATCCTGCCCCCGTAACTCTTAAACTCCTAGTCCTACACAAAACTGCCTGTATTAATCACTGTTTATCTTGAATTATAATTTTTCAAAACCACACATTTTTTGAGGAACACCAGAAAAATACCAGTGATAACCATGGAAATATTGTCAGAAGTAGTTATATCTATATAGCGTGATTTTCCTTCTTTTCTTTCTTTCTTTCTTTTTTTTTGTATACCATGTTTGCGTGGCACGCCGCAGTGTTTGACAAGTTGGCAACACTTACCTCTTTTGTGCAATGGGACTACCCATGTATCAGACATAACACAGACATCCAAGAATAGAAACTGGATGCTTTTAATTGCTATTGCTCAGCACTGTTATGTATTGTGCAAACCCTGTAAATGTGGCTGCGCTGCATGCATACCATCTAATTAGCCATGTATGCTAAAATACAGACTACATGGAACATGTATATCATTTTGTTTTTAATTTTATATGTAGTAAATTTAGACCACTACTTGCAGTGCAACCCTTAATGTTCATAATTTTTCTTTTGTTTTTCTCTTTATAATTAATCTTGTATTTGCATTGTTATTTTTAATACTTTTTATCCTGTATGTTTATCTTTGCTTATGCTTGCTGGAGCTCTTTCACCTTGGGTCTCCACTGAAAATGGGTCGCTTACTATCAGTACAATGCAAATAGTTAATAACCTTTTCTTTTTTACAATTATTTTGTGTTGTGATTGCTATTTAATCTTTGTATATTGTCACTTTATCTTTACTTATGTTTGCTGGGGCTTTTCCCCTCGGGTCTCCACTGAAAATGTGTTTGTTTGCAAACTCAGTTGGGCTAACCTGGTTAACAAATGTGAAATGTGTAATGTGAAATGTGTAATGTGAAATAAATCAAAAAATAAATAAATATGTTGTGCTGACGTGTAGAGTGTTGGACTATAGTGCAGATGGACCTGAATTCTAGTCCAGGGTATGCAAACTTTATTAATACAGTTGTGACATTGCAGCTTATACAAATATAGTTTTAGTGTAACTCTCAGTAAGCACATTTGGTGGGAAACATGCTATTTCAAGTGGAATTATTTATGGCCTTCTACAGATTAAGTATTGGAACAGTTCAAGTTCACCCTGCTTTCTCTGTCATATCTTCTCCATTTATTTTCATTGATGTGTTGTTGCATGTCAATACACATCATGTAACAATGCACAAAAATGATAACACAGCTATAATCAAAGCCAGCACCATGTGCTTCAAACCACAGGAATATATCAATGTTTTAACACATGGTGCCACACAGTCAATTGAGTAGCAAGTATTTTCTAGGCTACTCAATACAAACTGTTATTTCGTATGTACACAAACATATATACCTTTTGCTTCATTAACTCTGTTGTGGGGTGTGTTCATGATTTAGCTCATTAATACATGATCACACTCCACTTTTTTGGTCCAGATGGTACCAGGTTTAGCAATAACATCATGTAATGCCTTCAACTGTTTCCTTACCATATGTGTTGGCGGGTTGGAATAGTAGTGTAGTTAGGACTTTTACAAGTGTAAATGAGCATCTGAAATAGACCAAGATATTTTATCACATTTGAGCACTGGTGCGTGTGGTTGCTCAATGCACACCACAGAGTGGTAAAGTTTTAAAGAAAAGAAATGGAGAGAGAGTAATGTAGTGAAATGGGAGCAAGTACAGTGGAAAACATAGTATATATTGTAGAAAATATGAGAAGTTGCCTATTGATTGTATGAAATGCATGTGCTGCATTACTGAATCTGTGACAACAGGTGTTAGGGCGTTGTTGTTGGAGGTTGACAGTATATCTGCCGCCACAAGAAAAGTTACAAAATCATCTAATACTTTGGTATTCATCCAATATTCATGGTGTTAAATGCAGTGCAATGGTGCTTAACGGGTTTTCGCCATGCAGATTTACATTAATATAATGCATCCCAGATCTATTTTTAGAGGTTTGAGTCTTGTCTGCTACCTGAGTGGTCCAATTGTGTAATTTGTGCACTGCTTCTGTGCACGCAGTCTAGCTGAGCTAAGAGCAGCACCACACAAATAGTGGGCCAAAAATTAAAAGATACAAATTAAGTAACAGCAATTGTCAACATAAGTCAATGTATGACATACTCAATATATCAAGTTACTACACAGGAAATATGCCTACATAGGTCTAGAATCCAATTCACCATCCAATGCACATGCAGAACACAGGATGGATGCCTTAACCTTGTTTTCCACACATACACCTTTGTAGCAAGCATCGCCAGTCATTCAGTACACAAACTGAACAGAATGTACAGTTTTGTTAAAATGTTACGTTACCTGTATATGTAGTGAAATGTCTGTGTTTTAAAATACATACTGCACTTAGTGATTACACACTCTGTTATGATTTTTGCTTGCAAATATACAGCAGTGTTTTACATCTGTGTTCCTTGGTCAATCAGCAGTTATCTGCCCAGTACTCTGGGACATACAGTATGTACACCATTTTTTATCATTGCATTTACAATGTCAAAGGATATTAACTGGGAATAACATGCAGATGCCAAATAAGGAAAGCTAGTTTGGATGTCACAAACAAGCACTGATTGTTCTTTTGTGGGTGGGGGACCAAAGTTGGGTTCCTGCTATGCCAGCAACAAGACTGTGCTGGCTTGGTTATTCTGTATTTGTAGCATCTTACCTGTTGTCTGATTTGGGTAGGATTGAGAAGTCCAAAACTGCAATGTGTACCCTTACTGTTGAACTGTTATCTCTAATGCTTCCCTAGTACTGAAGTATAGTGATGTAGGAGGATAGTTTTAGACTCCTAGGAGATGAGTCAGTGTGCTATGGCTTATCTCATAGCCAAGGCAAGGACATACAGAGCATGTCTATGTCTGCCTACAACCACAACTGCTGCTGGTTTCTCCTCTGAATCATCATCGGCCTGTGGCTGTGTTGACCTTGGCATTGTCGGGAGGATGTGCTCCCTTTCCCCTTGCTGATTCTGCTGCAGATGTTCCCACTAGATTGACTTGGGTAGCACAGCACATACTACGAGCATTGTGGGACATGTCAGTGGATTGTAATGATGCCCTTGGCCAGAGGTATGTAGGCACTGGCATTGTGAATGCAGTAGCTGAAAAACATGTTATAGGGCATCACTGGTTGGACTGTGCATCTCATTACAGTGTTCTTCAGTGTGTGTGTGTGTGTGTGTGTGTGTGTGTGTGTGTGTGCGTGCGTGTGTGCGTGTGTGTGTGTGTGTGTGTGTGTGTGTGTGTGTGTGTGTGTGTGTGTGTGTGTGTGTGTTGTGTGTGTGTGTGTGTGCACTTGTGTGTGTGTGCGCGCATATCCCCAATGGGTTTCCTCAGCCATGAGTGTAGTGCATAGCATACATCCACACCTAAGTGAGCCTTGGATATATCCCCCATAGCACACATTTGGTGCAGTTGGGGAATGTGGCATTTATGGTAGTCGTGCTAAATGCAAGTGTTACCAGCCCACACATACCACATGACTCCCATAATATTACATTACACATGACTAGGCACTTGCTCAAATGGTAGACCTCATGGTTAATGTAGACCCTACCCTGTCCCCAAGGTGTTGTTCTCTTGTGTACATGACTGTGATGTATGGCACACATTACTGAAGAATACTGCAATATGTGTTACAATTGTAGCATACTTGTGATCTTCTCCTCCAAACTTGTGTAAAACTATATGATGCTGATGCCTATGAAACACCAAGCATGTCCCCGGTAGTCTGATAAGGCTACCTGTGGCTTACTTACTAAATTAAACACATACCTTAAATTCCACTGGGACAGGTTCCCTGCATTTGGCTCTGTATCTGACTGAAGGCTGCAAGAGGTCCCACAGTTCCCCTACTGTTTTGTTGGCCTGCAAAGTCTCCACCCTCTCTGTCTATGGCTATTGGCAGCAGCAGCAGCAGCAGCAGCAGCAGCATTGGCTTCAGCCTATAGCACACACAAATGTACATAAATTGTAGCTGCTACTAACAATCTGTCAGTGCTTACATTGTATCTGTGCTCCACTATGCCCTCACTGCACATATAAGAAAGGGCATGGTGTCTACATTAATGCCTTATATGTTGTTGAGTAACCTCACAGCATTGGTTGTCTAGCATGCAATTCAGCAGTGCATGCTGCAGTTAACATCTATGAGGCATAGACTAGGTCAGATACAATCAATTAGTAATGTACATCATTATAAAACGGCAAATGTGTAGCTAGGCAAACCAGTGTGGATAAGAGTTGTATGAGAATTCAAACAGTTACACATTTAAATTGGAACAGTATATTTCAACAGAGGAGTATTATACTCCATCAGTTATGTATCCATTTTGTTACCTAAATAATGCATATGTAAGAATGTACTTAGGGTTGATGTGAAGTAAATCAATAAGCATTTGTTAGAACTGTACTCATGACATGGCCTTGTTTGCAAGCCACCCAAAAACTACAGAGGATGTAGAGTAGGCTGATGCCCTAATGCTGTATGATAACTATGCACACATTTCATGGATAGGTCCTTTGAGAGCACTTTGAAGTTACACTGTTGTTTGGTTAGCACATTTGTCCCTTAGCCTATTATAATTTTTATTTGGGGGGGTAATGAGTCCCTGATATGGCACAAACTAGAATGGACTGTTGTTTTGGGTGTGTTAGTATAAGTGACTATCTGTTATGGCACAAACAAGGGTATGTTTGTCATGCTTCTCTCCTTGTTTTGTAGCTCCTGTATTATTTGTTCACCACTGTGGAATCTTTAAATTGTAATCAAGTGGTGAATACTGAGAGCTTTCCTGTACTGCCTTATCTGCACACAGTTTATTTGTACTTATGTGATCCTTATTTATGTTATCATCATTTTGTCTTCCAGTAAACAATATGCTCACTCGGCTTAGGGCACCTTTATCAGAGGCAGAGAATGACCTCATCATTGAAGCTTTAAGGCAACATCATTCAGTCCTTATGTCTAGGGTCAGGCCATTATTTCACAAAACGCAGCCCTTTGGGACAAATTGGTCCAAAATATAGATACAGCTGGTCAACAAAATTGCAGCTGTGAGCAGCTGCGACACAGAACCATGGACATGATTCATGCTGCAAGGAGGCATGCTGCTGAAGTGGCACATGATTGCCAGGTGGTGGGCCTGGAGCAGAATAACCATTGACTGCCACCGAGGAATTCCTGACAAATATTGCAACTCAGAAAAACTCCCAGCAGTCCATCAGCCAGTATGTTCTGGACATAGGTGCCACTCCTGCATCTCAGGAGGAGCTTTCAGGTAGGCTTTGTTAGATCATCAGAAGAATACTGCTGCAATCATTTTGTAATAGTGTTTATAGCTTTAATGTGTGGCAGGTTGCTTTTTTGGTGGGTGCATTTAAGTTAGTTGCAGTTTTCAAGTCATTTATAGGTTGTTAGCCACATTATTGTTAACATTGCAGTTACTGTAGATATAGACTATTGAAAGTATTACCCCTTTCTATACTGTTAAATGTGGTGCTGTTGCCATTACATATCCTTTAATTTTTTCCAGTGCTATCAGGAATCCAGAGATCTATGTCTCTTCCAGTTGGTCAGCTGAATAAATTTGTCAGTAATGTAGAAATATTAAAACATATCTGCTACAGTATATTTCATGGCCTGCTGTATGGTTTGCTGTAATGTCTGCATACTTGTCAACTGTACAGATATTTGCAGAATGTCCAGATGGTTGACTCATACCTGTGGGCCATGTTTAAGATCATAGTGGTTGAGTTGCAAACTATTGACAGGTCGTTACAGAGTGCAGATATACATAATGGCAGATCTCACATAAAGAATGCATACCACTTTTTAATGTCATGGTGATGCAATACCTGCTATTCTATCATCTTTCTAGGTCTGTAAGGCCAATATTTCACAATGATATCTATTCTTGGCCCTTTGTCCACCCATTATTCATGGCTTTGTCCACATTCCTTGCCCTAAGAGGTTGAGAGGTATGAATGTCTGTGATAGTGACAGCAGTCTAAATTGTCAACATATATTGAAGCATAGTAGTGCAGGTATTAATGTATTCCTGTTTTCCTTCCTTTTATCACAGGTGAACATGGAAGTGGTTCTTTATCCCCTATGCCACCTGATGTCAGTGTCTCATCAGACTCTGAAAATGATGTTGGACAAAGTGAGGCACAGATGGGGGTTGTAGAGGCTGATTCTGACACAGAGGTTGACATCCAGTGACCCCCCCCCCTCATTATCACCAAACACAGCCAGTATGGATAGGCAGATCTACTTCTGTAGACTGAATTTTCAGTCCACCAAAACTAATGTAGCTGGGACCAAAATGCCAAAACAACACTTATTCGAAAAACCACTTTACCGAAACTCAAGACACTGAAACAACATTAACATAACCTAATTGCAACATATACATTTAAACGCTTACCATTCTTGATGTTTGTGCAGTGGGGGAGCTTGTGCCTCCCACACCCCCTGCACATTTTATATACCAACTCCGAGATCGCAGTACATTGGGGAAAAGGTAAGATCTGGAACTGGTAGCATACTGCCTTATTCGGTGTTCTGAGGTTTGGAAGTTTGTATTTTCAAATAAGTGTTGTTTTGGCAGTTTGTTCTCTGCTAAATCAGTTTCAGAGGACTGTAAATTCAGTCTACAGAAGTAGACCTGCCTACGCATACCAAGTCCACTGACACCATAGATATTTGACAGTTGGAGGGTGAGAACATTGACCAGAGAAGTGTGGCTACTACTGCGGTTTTAGTGACTGTTGACACTGGCCATAGCCAAACTGTTGATGGGGTGCCACACATGCAGATTTATAGGGTTCCTATTACCTGATCGCAGATGCATTTTGTCAAATACTTTTTGATTGAATGTAAAAGAATGAAAAGGCAAAATAGAAAAATAGCGAAGCGGCTTTTAAGCGAATTCTTTCCTTGGGAAAGAATTCGCTTGGCCACTTCCATTACTTTGCCATTTTTGGCACTGTAGTGCAATCTCGGAGTGGGTATATTTAAGTAGGGTTTTTTTTTTCCCTTGTAAATAAAATCGCTGTTCTGAGGCTGTAAGCTTTTGCTTACATGGGGTCGATTAATTATCATTCGCTTTTGTAAGCGTGCAATGATATAATATAGACCCGATTGATAGGGGTTGTCAGAGAAGAGCTGCTATCTGTCCCTAACCTGTTGCAGATGTCTTGTCACATGTCACTCAATGTATGTTTAGGGTCATCATGGAGGCACAGTCATGTTCAGAAATGAGCTCCAAGAGAATGCTCAGGGTTATAGATGCTGCACAGTCTGACATCAGTTACTGCCTCCACTGTGTTGTTTATTCCCTGGATAATTTGAATGACATATTGGAATGGGATGTGTCTGTGAGGGAGAGCAGTGTATCTGTTATGGAATGCACATTGTCTGTGATGAAATGTCTGCTGGGAGGGGATCATCGCCTCATGGGCTTAGGTCAACAACTCCATCTGCTGAGAGCCAATGTGGCCGCACCCTATCACGCTCCCAGAGTGGCAGTACATCAAGTGTTGCAGCAGGGAGTATACTGTCAACACCCAGACGTAGCAGGCCATGGGGTTGTGGTTCTAGGCATTCCTGCGAAGGGACCATATTCAGCAGACATCGGTCACATTCCAGTAGTAGTACAGCATCTGAATGTGAGCATGGAGGGGGCAGTACAACTCCTGTCAGAGCCAGTTCTCATGTTCAGGGGTGTAGATGATGAACTGTCAGCTCTTCCAAGCATGGATCACAGTTATCCAACATGCAGACATCTAGGGCTAGCACTGAGCTTGTCTGTGTTCATTCAGACACACACACACCAATGTCACATTGAGGGCACCTACAGACACACGCGCAACATTTATGTGGTCTATCTTTCCTGCTTCCCTTGCTTACACACACACACACACACACACACACACACACACACACACACACACACACTCGCCGGTCTTTTGTGTCAGCCTAGGCCTCCTGCCCCCCACACAACACCCTGTGCAAGTGATTATAAATGTGGCCCATCCCTGTTCTTTATCTTTTGGATTCAGGGATACTAAAGCTATATGCCTTATGCACAGTGTGACTATCTATATTAATATGATGTTATTACCACAATTTGTGCTGTTGGACTCATAACTGTACCTGTCATTTAGATTGTAGATAGCCATTTAGACAGTTGCTAGCATAATAATTTATCTACTTTGTATTGGATGCTTTTGTAAGGGCTGTGAAGTCTGACAAATAAATGTGCCTCATTAATACATCTAACTTTCTCTTGAAGGATTGTTTAGCATAAATGCATGGGTGCACAGCCAAAGTCAACCATTCAGATTCAGAGCTCAGGACTGTATGTCAGCACTGAAGACAAATTTCATCAGAATGGTAATACAGTATAATGATCTTGTGTGCATGTACATCGCCATAAGTTTTGAGGTTCATAGGATGTGACTAAGGTATTGACCTAATGGTGTTTAGAATCATAGCTGTTATATCACAATACAATATTAACAGTCAGATATAATGCATGGCCAAGTTTTGTCTAGCAAAGACCACCCACATTCAGGAATGAAGCAGTAGTGATCCTTGGCAAATAACATTTTCACAGCAAGTCACCTAGCATGTCCTTCAACAGGGTAATGGAGGTGCTCTGCTTGACATGAATGTGAGGTCCACTGCAGAGGAAAGAAAACCTTTGAGAGATGTATGTGTCTCTCCAGCAGGTCCTCTGTATGTCATAGTGTACATTGCGGGGCCTGGAAATGGTAACTGAAATCCCACATTACTTATGCATGTGCAGCATTTTGGCCACAGAGAGCCCTCTAAGGCATATATAATCTGCCTTAAAGCTATCTGTATGATATTGCACACAGTGACAAATATGTCATTCTACCCACAGAAAACATATGTTGGAGACCCTCGGATGTTTTATTACCAGAACTATCTCAGGTCTGTCAAGTTGGTGCATGTGTCCGATAAAATACATTTCCAAGGGTAGTTTATGTTCTATCATACAGCTGACTAAGGATGTGTGTGATACCCCACTACTGGTTTAGTAATCAAGGATCTTCAATTCCCAACACTAGCATCAGTGGGAGATGTACACTTGGGAGGATGACAAGTACATACACAGTAAAGTGCAATTTCCCTTATGAGTACGCAGAGACCACAGTCAGTCTGGGGCTGGTTTCTCCCACTTTCTACAGATCCCCAATAAGACTCCCCACTGGCACAGCTACAGAGCTGAGCTCTCAACTGAGTGGCCAGTTCGATACCTCCAGCACCTTCTCTGAATACCAGTGCTTTGTGTCCCTGCCCAAGTAGCTGACAGACACA
The DNA here is from genome assembly GCF_019279795.1 of Protopterus annectens. Taxonomy (NCBI): domain Eukaryota; kingdom Metazoa; phylum Chordata; order Ceratodontiformes; family Protopteridae; genus Protopterus; species Protopterus annectens. The sequence continues at coordinate 1,547,505,357 of NC_056735.1, forward strand.
CTCTTTGAGATTTGATTTACACACACACACACACACACGCACACACACACACACACACACACACACACACACACACACACACACACACACACACACACACACACACACACACACACACACCTAGGAAAGGCTGGCACAGGTTTACTAGCTATGCCCTCTTTTGTCCAGACTATATTGTAGTTATTACTGCCACCAACCAACTCTTTATCAGCTACTTTAAGGCCCTTAACAAAGGCCAATCTTACTGCGTAATGTTACTATTAATCCAAATTGTAGTTTGATCAAGAGCAAGACTATTAGGAGTGGCCCACATTGTCACCAAATAAATATGCAAGTACTCGCACAACTTAAATATGTCTCACAAATATCAGCCACAATGAAAGGTTTAGATATATTTAATAATAAATAATAAAAGAACAAGAAAATACTCAGCATATAATCACAATTACATCAGAGTTCAAAATCACAGACATTTTTTAAAACAACATTGCAGGACAGTCTCAGATAAATAAAGAAAATATCTAAGCTATACTTCTCCATATTCCTAACTGTATCTAAGAGAAATTTCTGCACCCTAGTTAACTTAATTACAGAGCAAGCAAGGCAGATACAGTAAGTGGATGTTCGTGCCAGGTCAAAGACAAAATATTAAATGCTCAGTCTCTCTCAAACAGTTCTTAAATTAATATTTCAAGTATTACTGCTGGAGTAGATTGCAGCATGACATCAATTCTTGTCATCTGACAGAAAACCCCCACTGCAGCTGGTAGCATTTAGTATCTACCTGTGAAAATGCATAAACAAGGACTTCTCTCAGATCTAAGGCAGATCCTGGAAGTCATAAAACAATAAACACTTCCAACACAATGCAAAAATGTCTGGTTCTAGACATTCTATCTGTTACTGTACTGAAACTGAAAGATAACATCTTTTGTTTATGGCCCAGCCATAAAGTAACTTAATTTCAACTATTCTTCTGAAGTTTTGCAAGATAATATTCTGTCTCCAGTTCCCCTGTTAAAATATACACATCTAAACAGTTGTAATAGTGTATACACATTTCTGCTCAGCAAAATATCTCTTCAGCACACGTCTGTACAATATGACATGCAGTTCTAATACATCTGTAAGACAAGTATATGAATCCTGTTGATATTCACAAATGACACATGACCATTTACAAAATTCCAGACACCTGGGCTGGCAGTATCTCCTTTTGTTACAATGAGAATAGGTAATGCTACCATGTTTTGATGTTGATGTAATGGCGTTGCTTATCAGATGTATGATGTAGAATGTATTCCTCCCCACAGTAGACCCAGGTTGCAGTTATGTGTTCCAAGGTCTATCAGCATATAAGTGGGGAATAGTGTACTGATGTTTATTTTATAATAAGCAGGAGCATTTATTATTATTACACGATATGCTGATGTATTTCTGTACAGTTTATGTAACACCCATGGCTTTGTCAGCAGTCATTAATGCCACAGAACCTCTGTTTTGTTCAGGATTTCTGAGAGATATATGTCAAACATGAGAGGCCCTGACACTTCTGTTATCACACAAGTGATACGTCTGCTGCTTTAGGTGAAGTCTCATACTGTGAATGAATGCAGTTGGTCTGTGATCTCACTTGAAAACCAACTGATAACCTAGAATGTAATATTCACCTTGGTTAGTGTCCCACTGGCAACAAATGTTGTATTGGGTTGAAGGCCTTGGACAAATTACAATAGGATGTGTGCACATCTTTGACCATGTGTATGTCTCTGGTCACAGTCATGACTTCTACCAGGTTCTGCAGCCACATGATACATTTGAGAACACCAAAGCAGAACACATCTAGTGTTTGGAGGTCACCTATTTCCTTGTGTCTGAGATACATGCAAACTGTATCCATTGCCTTAGAAGTTGCGTATATTCATGGTTCTTAATTACACTTGTATTTTGTCAGTCATCTCTTGTGTGGTTTGAAAATGGTGACTGTATTCCATTCAATGTGGACAATAGCAGTATTCAGATTGTGGTTGAATATGGTGCCTAAGAGAGTAGCTCACTGTTGAAGCAAATGAAGAACACAGGCTGGATCTCCATCTGGTCCCATGGAAACTACGGTTATAGTCTTGGACAGGGCAGTGATAACTTCCTCATTGTAGATACCACAGATTGGAGATGATATGTCACATGTGGTTGGTACTAGGAGTGGTGGTGGCAGGGGACATTCATTTTCAATCAAACGTGTCTGCTAGCAAGTTTGAAAGTTACACTGGGTCAGTGTGTGTGTGCTACTATACACAATTTGATTCAACTTTAACTGAGTTATATCAATTTGCAGATGTACAGGAAGAAAGCCCTGTGGTTATCCCTGGATATGTTGTTGTATAAAGGCTTAGCATGGTTGCTCTGTGTGGGTTCTTGGAAGGTGTCTTATGTGCATGTTTATGCTGAGGAGAGTGGCCTTCCACCCATGGTTTCTCAATGCTGTATTTTTAAACAGCAGTTTCTTTCACTTATTGTATAATGTAGTTATGACAGACATACACTGCTGTGGTTTTTATTATACGGATGATCTTTGAGCCTATCAGGCACACCTGTGTGTATACATTTGTGTATATGTATAGACAGGATATCAGAGAATAATGTACGATAGCTGTCAATGACCTTTGTGGAAACAGCAGCAGACAATTGTAATGGAAAGCAAGTATACTGACATTTCTGCAGGTATGAGGGCAAAGTGTTACAGCCTCTGCAAACAATCTAGAGCAGATAATGCCAAGACACACTTTTAAAGCCCAAACTGAGTCCAGATACAGTAACCATGAATTAGATACTCCTACTGTACACCCATGCCGCAAGTATACTGATGTTTTTTTCTCCAGATAGAGATGTCAACTTCTTCTGCCTATTCTTTTGGACAGTACCATTCAGGCTCACAATAACAGATGTTCTGTTTCTATTTCTAACCATCCTCTGCATCTTGCACTGTCACACCACACACCTGCATGTCCTCTGTCACCACATCCATACACCTTATCATAGTCCTTCCTATTTTCCTCTTACCTATCAGCTACACCCTTAGCATCCTTCCACCAATGTACCCAGAATCACTCCTCAGCACTTGTCCATTCCAACTCAATCCCACCATTCTGTCCCCATCTCCAAACTGTACAACCTGAGCTGACATTGTAATATATGGTTAATACTCCTGTCCATCCTTGGCCCACACAATGCAATCTGTAACATCTGCTACTCTGAAAACACCTGTTATTTCTCCTGCCTTTTTGTCTGTGGCAGCATATGTGACCCATATGACATAGATGGTCTCACTTCCATCTTAGAGACCCTCCATGTCAGTGTTATTGGCACCCATCTGTCAAAGATCACTCCTGATACTCTTCTCCACACACTCCACCATGTATGCTCTTTCTTCTACACCTGTTTTCCAGACTCACCATTACTCTGAACTGTTGGTCCAGAGTATTTGACATCATATGGATTCACCAAATGTACTCCCTGCATTTTAACCATTCTTCTATCCTCCTTCTCATTCACACACATATATTCTGTCTTAGTGCTGCTGAACTTTATTCCTCTCCTCTGTAAAGCAAATCTCCACCTTCCCAGGGTCTCTACATCTGTAGCCTAATCTCAATACAGGCCACAATATCATCCACAAAATGTAATCTAATGTGTCAACCTGTCCTTCACCATTGCAAATAGATGGCATGATGTTTGTACATACAATAGCAGTAATGCCACTCTTGTCTGTCATATATAGGATGAGATGGCATCTTCCCATCTGTCAGGCCAGTGTGTGACCATGGCCTATTGTGACATTTACTTATCCAATAATCTGATATAGCTGATGACAGCAGCAGTGTCTGTTGAACACAAAAGGACAGTGTCCCTCAAGTTGCTGTAAAATAATCTGTGTAACATCGGCCAACAGCTCACACACATAGAAACACAGTTTATTGCAATGACAATAGAACCCCTACCTATCTAAGTTTATAGACTACAGAACAGAGTACTTAACACATGCAACACAGCAGAAGTCTGATTTTAGTAGGACTGTAGGTGATCTTATGGGTCATGACATCAGCTGGCCACATGGGGGACAAGAGGCTGGAGGCCTGCTTCTACTGGGTGTTTGAGCAAGCACCAAAACAGTGCAAAATTATGCCATGTGAGAACTCACACATACACTTGACCGGAGTGAGGATAGAACCCCTACCTATTTATGTTTATATACTACAGGTAAAAGTACTTAACACACGAACTACAGCACAAGGCTGAGTTTAATAGGACTGTAGGTGATCTTATGGTAGATGACATCAGCAGGCAACTTGGGAAACAAGAGGATGAAAGCCTGCCTTGACTGGGTGTTTGAGCAAGCACCAAAAGAGTGCAAATCCATGCCCTTTGAGAACTCAGTGCAGGATACACACTTCCACTTTTATGTATATACATACACAGTTGACTGCAGTGAGGACAGAATCCCTGCATATCTAGGTTTACATACTACATATCAGATTACTTAATACATGTACCACAGCACAAGTCTTGATTTCTTTAGGTCTGCATGTGAACTTATACTACATGACATAACCATGTATTCGGCAACAGCTTGGGAGGACTGCATAGTCACATTGCCTCATAGTGTCATCTGTGGCTAATAGCATTGCAGAGGAATGCTGTTTAGTAGTCTAGCTTAGTGTCAACAATACCCTTAGTGAGCCTAGTTTATGTTTGCATTTAGATAAGCAATTGATTAGCCCTCTCCATGAGGGAGAACACAACATCATATATTACAATGTGCACAGGATATATGTGTGGAAAACTCAAGGTTACCTAGGGTTGTTCTGCTTGTTGGTGTTGCTGGTGGGGAAACAAGAGGATGGCTTGTCAATATATGTTCATATACTTATATTGTGCCCTCAGTTGTGCCCTCAGTTTGCAATTTGCAATGTTTCCTCATTCCTCACGTCTTAGGGGAGACATGGAGTTTGAGAATGATAGGGTACCATACCTCTAAAATGTGCAGATTTTTGCATAATGTTCAGATGGTTGACTCACATTTGTAGTCTATTTCATACAATATTGTGTTTTTTTGGTAAATCTATGGCAAATCATTGAGAAATGATGTCAGCAAATAATGACATGAATTTCACATGTCATAGCCTTCAGACAATTCATGGAAATGTGATACCTGTTAGTCTATTATCTTTCTAAGTTTATAAGTGCAATATTTGAGGTGTCCCTATTTTTGGGCCTTTATCTTCTCATTATTTGTTGCTTTGTCCTGATGTCCTACTCTAAGAGCTTAGTAGGTATGTAAAGCATGGGATCTGTGCTATGGTTAACTAAGTATAGATGCATACACAATTGGCTTTTTTATACTGTTTGTGCATCAGTTAGCAGCAGTAAGCAGTGTGCAAACATGAGGAGCATTGCTCACATCTTAGTTTTACTATTATGTTATGGATATATATATATATATATATATATATATATATATATATATATATATATATATATATATGCTACTACAGCCCACTCATATCCCTAATCCAGGCAGGGATTTCCCAATTACAATGGCATTGACTGAATGCATCCAGTGTGTGTGGTTGGTAGTCAGACATAAATCCTATTTCTTTTTTCACTGTTTCTGTACTCCTGCACTCTGCATAAACTGCCTAATCCTTATCAAAAAGGGTTTAAACATGCGGCGCATTACCCAAATGTGGAATTAAGACAATAAAAAGTTGATAACAGTATGAGACACAGAGGGACACTCTGTAAAACACAACCTGTTGCTAGGACACATCCAAAACCTCTACCTATATCAGGATTCAAACTTTCAACAGCATTACAGCTTCATCAGTCAGTATGGCTGCCTTAGTCCTTTTGGTCACAGAAGCAGTTTGCTAGAAAAGGGGTCATTCATCATACAATCACCTGAATAACAAAGTACACTTCTATACATGATATACCTGACACATACAATATATGATCAAATCTACAGTAATCTCCTGGAAATGCAGGGGATAATAATTGTGACACCCATTTTCCATGGGTTTGTGTGCAGCACAGATGAGTTACTGTTATGCCATTTACAAGGGACACCCCTGTTTTGGGGGGGGGGGAAGGAACAAACCATATCAACTGTTAGAATACAGACAAGTCTGAAGTCAGAAACTGTAATGTGTAGCCTCACTTTCTAACTTGTCTTGAATGATGTACCAGTAATCTCCTGTAGTTGGACTGCATGAAAGTTTCATGCATGAGGCCTACTACTTACAAATGGACACATACTAGTAAAATAGTGTCATTGATCACATGTTACTTAATTTTCTGTACAAATGCACCACTATTTACTTGCATACTGTACCAAGTTCATAGATACAAAGGATATGTCATAATACTCCACAAGATTACAGTGTAAGTTACGGACCTACTTTGCAAATGCAGCAGTTGACACAATTTTAGTTCAGGGCTGACTCTAATGCAAGCAGTACACAGCCAATACATGGATAGGTACAGGTTATGTGAGTTGCCTGGCATCATTTTTAATGTATATATGTGAGTAGGAGAAAGGTATTAATCTCTAGGTCCCTAAATGGACAGTGAATATGCTAACCAATGGCTCTTAGTTAAAGCAAGGATGTACTGAGCATGCCTATGTCTGCTCACATGGACAGTAGCTGGGGGCTACTCCTCCGAGTCATCCTGTGACTGTGACTGCTGTGACCTTGATGTTGGTGGTGGATGTGTGTCCCTTCCACTTGCTGATCCTGCTACAGCTACTTCTGCAGGATCAGATTGTGGAGCATAGCACATACTGTCAATATTTATGTACATGTGAGTGGGGTATACTGCAAGGCTCCCCCTGGATATATCTAGGCACAGAAACCATTACTTCAGAAGCCCAAACACATGCTCTATGATGTTCCAAGTTTGTCCTTGTGTCTTATTATGGCATTCTTCCATGGGTGTTTGCATTTCTAATAGGTGTCATCATCCATGGTTCCAGGGCATAGCCAGCATCCTCCAGTAAATTGCCCTGTGGGATGTCCCCCAGGAAAATATCTGGTACAGCTGTGATGTGTGCTAGATATGGGAGGCGTGATAACTGCCAGGGTTGCCAGCACACACATTCAAGATAATCCCCTGGGCATTGCACACGACTTGGCAGTTGATGGTGTGGTATCCTTTGTGTTTAACGTAGATTCTAACCTGCTCACCAGGTGGTTCGTTGATGTATACATGAGTGCAGTTTTATGTCACCCAGTACTTCAGGGTAGTGCACTACATGGTAGAACCATTGCATATTGCTGGCCCTCTCCACACGGGTAAGTAGAAATGATAAGTGCTCACTTGCATGTAGGAGCATAGCATCCAGGAACTGATGGAGTATCCTGGATGCTGCTGCCTGTGACACTCCCATCTTGTCCTCAGTTGGTATTTGAAAAGTACCTGTAGATAATATCCTAAAGGCTACACATACCTTAGTTTCCACTGGGATGGGCTCCCATCGGTTGTCTCTGACTTTGATTAGGGGGTGGCAGAGCTCACAGAGTTCATGTAATATGTGTATGTCCACCCTGTAGTGCTCTACAATCTCCAGCTCATGTAGCACCTGGAAGGTTACTCTGGGCCTGAACACTCTTATTCATGACCTAGGCTTATTGTCAACAGCACCAGCAGTATTGACTTCAGCTTCTAGCACATGCAGATGTAGAATAATTGCATCAGCTCCTAGCATTATCTCAGTTAAAATTTCCAAGTCTCTACTCCAGTGGTCTTGAAGTATTGAAAGAATTGAAAATAGAACGTAGGCTGTATGCATACTTTATACATTTCTTGGGTAAGTCCACCATGGAGGATTGGCTAATTAGGATAGAATTCACCTGCTTAGGATATAATTAACATGATTTAAAGGTCCTGCTTCAGTGTACAATAGTGATCTGTGCACACTGGAGTGCAGCAGAGCACAGCTGTGCATAACTAAGGTAAGGCATTTATAAATTTGTATTTTCATCCCTCTTGTCATGAAACATACAGAAAACAGTCATTAATGCTACTTATGTTTCATTTATATAAGCTGCAATGTCAGAACAGTATAAGAAAAGTTGCCATACCCTGTACTTGAACCCAGGCCCACCCAGTCCAATACCTAACACATGGCACCACAGGGGAAGTACTGCAAAGTCTTATAACGGGAGGATGTGAGCAGAACACAGCCCCACTTACCGGGTTTGTGCAATGCCCAGCACTGCTGAGCAATATTAATTGAATGTATCTGGTTTCTATTTTTGGATGTCTAGTTCATGTCTGATACTTTGGTAATCTGGTTGCGCAAAGTAGCATCGCCATAACTGTTTGTGTGAACTGGCACACTGCACAAGCACACACACAATACACCCAAAAATCACAACAAAGTTACCTGACACAATCCCATGATATCATCTATATCCATGGGAAACATAAACACCATGTAGGAGCTTATACAAAGTGAACAGCTCATGCTTTTTGTGATTCAACACATTTTTTGCACTCATTACACAACATCTGTGCTAAATGCCTGGAAACGTCATGGATAGTAGCCGTATTAACTGGGCAACAGCAAGGTAGCACTACTTTAAAGACACAGGGAAGGGTATTATTGTACCTATTATGACACTACATTATACTTCTCTTGTCAATGATATTTGTTATTCATATTTAAAACCTTTTCTGGCAAGCAGCGCACTGGGCAAACAGGTGTAAAAAGCTATTTTAAAAGTATACTATTTTGACACACCCTGATGCTTTTGGACATCCACAGTGTATATGTTGGGCATTATATTTGTGTTGTTACTTTTTCAAGGGCATTCTGTCCATATTTCAGGACTTTTACATGTCCTTTCTTACATGTAGACTTACACTGCCAAGACGGACAAGGAGTCTACATGGTTCTGTTGAAGGTTGTTGGATCACTCCACCATGTTGTTTCACTTCATTAGCCTAAATTTCAGCTACTTATGCTGACATTTGCATTCCATGAAAGTTTCTGTTATTGTGCTTGAATGTGCCTGATCATGCACTGCTACACGGAGTTTCCTGAATCTAAAACTCACTGTGACCAAATTTGCATTGTGCTGTGATGCACACATGGGAAATATAATCATGTATACTTTATTGAATTTGCACCAACGTGTATAACATTGATCACATATACTCAAACAAGTAATATGCAATGCAATCTACAGATGTAATGCAGCTATAGATTAATAGAGCAATGGATATTGGAGTACAAATAACTCAGCTCATATAATTGCATCAAAAACACTGAAATTCAAATAAAGGTTTTGACACAGGAAAAAAATAAATGAACACAGGATAAAACACAAAAAGCAAATTAAAAAAGAAAAAAAACAGGAACTCAGAGCAAAGTTTTGCAGAGGCAAAATTATATCCACCTTGTTATATGAGAAAATAGGACTGGTATAAAATTATGAAAGAAAAATCAGATTAGTAGGAGATTTGTGTGGCAGACCTCAAAAGGAAAGCTAAAGACAGCTCATCCTATAAATCAGACTGTTTACCCAAAGTGAACCAATTGTCTGCACACTTAGCTTGGAAATATTAAGGAAGAGTACTCTATACAGGAAGAGGGAGTAGTCACCCAGAGTAAACCACAATCTGTAACTGTTCTAATTCTAACTGAATTTCAAGCCTCTTTAGCTATCACGCTGCACTATTTCTGTTTTTGTTGTGGAATACTTGTGTCGGTTTCCTTCTCACCACCATGTATTTATAGAATTTTTTGTTGTGTTTTGTTTCTTTTTTGATTATTTGGCATTTATGTTTCAGAATCATATCATCAGATCTGATGACACAGAAAGCATATTCATCAGTTATGTTTTGTTTCACTTGGCTTTTAACTCCGATGAAATCATTAGTTTCCAGTACTCTATTGCAATTAAAACGTTTTGGATTGAAAAACATCACATTTTTCAATAAAATATGAATGGAAAAATAGATATTTTTTTTCAAAAGAAAGAAAAAAATCAAAGAGAAACTGCTGAGAAGATTTCTTAGAAATATTTACTTGAACATTTGTTAAAAAGTAAACATCTTATTTTCTGCTATATGGCTTTGGATATGCATCACAGTACCCTTTCCAGAGGGAGCACTTGTAGTCTTTATTTCCTTTAATAGTATTTGTTATTCATGCAAGTCTTTGTGGTTAAAAGGTCAGATTTTTAGAGCTGCATACCATCAGATTATGGAAAAACTCATATTCATTTCAGTGAAAAAATAAGATCACTGTTGGAAGAGCTGCCACAAGAACATGCAAATGCTTGTTTAATGTTTTTCATGAAATACATTACTTCAGTAGTACAAAATCCTCGTAGTGTTCAATGCACTCAGTAGTGCCTTTTTAAACTAGCTGTCTGCACTTATCCTAACCTGTCATATAAAGACAGAATGGCTTTTTATGGTTAAATATAGGGTAGCAGTGCTGAAGGCAGGTTAGAAGGCAGCCTTCATCAACTGCTCCTCCGGAAAAGTAGTTTCAACGCCCAAAGACTATAAGGACATCAACCAATTTGCAACCTGTGGATCCATTTTGGGAATTTGGAAATGACACAGTGGGTATACTTTCATATCACAGACCAGTTACTGCACAGTAATTGATACTTTGACTTGAGAATCACATGCTGGTGCTGCTGGTCTCCCGACAATAAAACTACAGACATGATAATTTCCGGCTTCAGCTCTAAAATCCTGACTTCCTGAATGACGATGAGCTGAAAGGTGAAAAAAATGCAGAAAATAAAAAAAGGTAAAAAAGAAAAAATCACCTATCAACCCCTAATGTGAACTTATACATACCAAATCCTCAGTCACACCAACTCAAAGAAGGGTTAAAACAAGTGAATCATTGCCAGCGCATAGTTAGAAACTGCATTGGTATAATTTCCTATGGAAAACAGCATTCACCTTTCTGCATTTCGTGGAAAACAGCATTCACCTTCCTGCATTTCATCTATTTTTTTTTTTTCGTGCTACTGATGTTCAAGCAATTTCTCATTGAGCAACTGAGGGAGAGCCTAATTCTCTGTCTCAAGCAGCATTACTATACCTTTTAAGAAAATGACCAGTATAAAAACAAAATAACTATTATGCCAAGGGCACTTCCACTGTGAGTGAATAAAACTAAGCACAAAGAGGAATGAAATTCCTGAACTATAGTCAATGAAAAAATGGCAGAAAAAAAACACTTGTTATGTGTTTTGCTGGGGGGCAAACCCCCCACAATCCCAGAGTTATACATACTAACTACATATTTGCACTAAATCAAAGAAGGAGGAGGAAATTCCCACTAAAATGGTATCACTGGCAGCATAACTTGATAACAGTAATTTCCTATGCAGGAAATTTGATCCATGATGGGTTGAACTTAGGGCAAATGATGCTCAGAGTCCAATCTTCATATGCACATAGGTTACCTATCACGGGAAGATAGAATATATTTTGTGACATTAAAAACAAAAATAAAAACTGTGTATGTTTCCTTTAATCGCAGTTAGCCATCAATAATCAGTCTAGGAAAACTGTACCTTCCGAAAGTGTTCTAAATAAAAGTTTAATCCAAGCCACAGACAAAAATGTCTGATTTTTATACCAAACTCACATACTGTCAACTCACCATAGCCTCCCTTGGTATTGTAAAATATATCCTGATTATTAAAATAAAAGTGCAGCAGTGTGTATTCAAACATTTTCACAATAAAGAGTTTCATAATGGAACTAATGGCAACAGACAAACTAGTAAATGCATCGTTCCTGGTTTGCTGAGTTCATATTTAGCCTGTTTTTTTTTTTTTTTTTTCAGTTGTGTATCTGATAATACACAAGGCCTGCAAAAACTAAAAGCACTATTGTTGACTCTGCTGGTGAAAAAAAGTAATCTGTTTTTTTGTCTGTGATTTGTTTAAACTGATAGAGCTGCTTTATGGTTTACGTGTTCCATTTTGTTTTCTGTTTTGAGAAATCTACTTGGTCTGGTGTTTTTGTCCTGTGTTGGAGATAGAAACTTAAATTACCCAGACTGCTCATTTTGCATGTTTTTTTTTTATTGGTTAATTTGTTTCTTGAGTGAGACTTAAATTCAAAGATTATATTTGTAGCCTTTTCTTTTCAGAAAAGACTCAAGGTCTGCAAAAACTAGAACCACTGTTGTTGACTCCCAAATGGTGTTTTTTCTCACTCACCCTCCCATTCCTTGATCTGCTTTTTAAACTTAGTGATTTTAAGCTGTCCAACCTTACTGTAAATTGAGCTTCATAAGCTCCTCTCTTTCTTCACTGATCTTGATATCATGAATCTATTTGCCTTTCCCTCTGCTTATTTTGAAGAAAAGGTGCATTCTGCCTCTCAGTGTCAGCTTTTTTATTGAAATGGTATGGTTTCATTTAGCATATTTTTTTTTCTAAATTTAATGGAAGGATATACCATCAGATGAAAGGGACAGCCATGGGGGAGTCATTTGCCCTCATGTCTGCTAGCCTATTTGTGGGTGTATTTGAGATTAAATGTCTTTAGAATTTGGATTTTAATAAGAAACATGTAATAAAGTATTTTAGATGTATTGATCTAATTGTTTTATGTTTTGGTGGGGAATTATTAGTTAATATTTTTGATGGAATTAGAACAAAATATGTTTGATTTACAGTTTATGGATTGATGGTATGCAGTGTGGGAGGAAAGTAGTTTTTTTTGGATATGGAGTTAGAGGGTGTGGTGAATGTTGGTATAAATTTTATTATTTTTATTTATTTATTTTACATTTGTTGACCGGGCTAGTATGGCTGGATACATGTCCATTTTCAGCAGAGGCCCGAGGAGAAAAGCTCCACTATATATTAGTAAATAAAACAGCACAGTAAGAGACTAAAATGTAAGTAACTACAGAACTATTCCAGCAATTTAACAGAAATAAAATACAATGAGGATCCCTAATCCCAAACTCTTTACAGTAGCAGGAATTGTAATGAAAGAAAATAAACAGACAGTAGAGTCTATACAATATTTACAATATTAACAGATATAATAAACATTTTGTGCCAAAGCAAATAGTTTTAAGACCCAGACTTGTACAGTAGAAATCAGAATACAAGGTTTAAATAGAAGGTGAGATAACAGGGTGCAGTAATATATCTAGTGTAAATGAGAAAGTGACATCATAGGAATAATAATATCCATGTGGATGTCAGGAGAGCTGCAGAGGACGAGTAGAAATAATTTATTTTATTTATAACCTAGTACAGATATAGTTGCATTATAACATGTAAAAGATAGCAGCTGAGTAGAAACGTTATTAGAAGGTGGGTTGGTAAGAGGAAGGATAACAAATGTATGAGCTGCAATATTCAGAATATGTGCTATAACAGGTTTGATTAAAGAAGTTATGAAGAGATAATAAGAAAAGATCTAGAAAGGAATAAGTTAGTTGTTACTAAGAAAAGGAACTGGAATATAGAAAATAGGAGAGTAGGTAGGTCCAAGGAGGAAAGGTAATTGATCAGCCAGGTTTAGTACAGGGGCATAACCACTGTGTTCTAAGAAAATGTTTCAGTTTGTTTTTGAAGAGTGATAATGAGGGAACAGAGGAAAGTTCAGTAGGAAGAAGGTTCCAGGATTTTCCAACAGTATTACAGAAGAGAGAGTCTCCAGCCCTGTTGTTAGATTTACAAATATTTACCAGAAGTCTTTGTGATGATTGTAAGGTCTTAAGATTGTTATATGGGACAATGATGGTGGATAGTATAGGGGTATCCATAGGATGGTAGAGGGTTTTATGGGCCATGATAAGTTGGTGGACTTTAAGCTGATTTTGTAATTCAAACCATCCTAGTTGCTTTAGGTTGATACAGTGGTGGGTTCTGAAAGGGTTTCCAGTGGCAAATCTGGCTATGCTATTGTAGGCACTTTGCAATTTATTAAGGTTGGTTTTAGAGAGGTTAGTGTATATGGGTGAGGCATATAGGAGAGTAGAAATTAGGTGAGTGTGAGCAATAGTGATTCGTGTTGCAGGAGAGAGAAGGGGTTTGATTCTGTAGAGAGAGCCCAGTTTTCTGTTAACAGATTTTAAGGTATTATTAATGTGGGTATCAAAGTTAAGGTTGTTATCTATGGTGATACCAAGTAGTTTGGTAGTTGAGTCTGGGGGAGTGTTGTTATTGGATGTTACTGAGTTTTATTGGGGGGGGACTTACTTGTAGGAGTGAAAAGGAGGAGTTTAGTTTTTTTAGGATTTAGAAGGAGACAACGTTGAGTAAACCATAGTTCAACTGTGTTAAAGACCTTTTGGGTAAGGGAGTAAAGCTCAGGTATGGATGTGGCTGAGCATATAAGTGTTGAATCATCTGCATATTGTATGCATGTAGCTTGGGGGATTGCTAGGTGAAGGTCGTTGATAAATATAGAAAATAGCAAGGGTCCTAAAATGGACCCTTGGGGGACCCCTATGTTAATGGGTAGATGGGTAGATAAAATATTATGCCAAAGCACTGCTTGTTGTCTGTTTTCTAGATAGGATTGGAACCATTTTATTACAGATGCATCTAGTGACAGGGATTTGAGGATATTTAAAAGTATTTGGTGGTTTACCATATCGAACGCCTTAGACAGATCTATAAAAAGTGCAGATGAAAGCCTATTAAGGTTGCGGTTTTTGTTGATACAGTGGGTGAAGAAAAGAAGGGCAGTAGTAGTGCTGTGTGAGGGTCTGAAAACATGTTGTGAGTTGGAAAGTAGGTTATATTGGATTAGGTGGTCTAGCAATTATTTATGGATACATTTTTCCATAATTTTAGCTAGGGGAGACAGAAGGGCAATGGGACGGTAGTTGGAGAGTTCAGTGGAGTTACCTCCCTTATGAAGGGGAATAATATGGGAGACCTTCCATATGCTTGGGATGTGTCCTTCAGTGATAGTTCTATTAATAAGAATGGAAATGGGGTATGCAATAGAATTGGCTGCCTTCTGTAAGTATTCAGCAGGAATCTTGTCAGCTGAGGGGGTACATGGTTTGAGCTTTTGGATGAGGGTTAGAATGTATGTAGTTGGTACAGGTTGGAAGAGAAAAGGAGGGGGTGGGTTAGTGGTATAGTTGGATATAGGTATGTCCTGAATGCATAGCTGATTAGTAAGATTTTGTATGGCCTCAGTAAAATAGCTATTAAAGGTATTAGCTGTCTGTTTCGGATTATCTTGGTCAGTGTCTTGTGGGTGTGGTGTGATGGATTGACCTGGGTGTAATAATTGATTAATACTTGTGGTTGATTATGGTGGGTCTGTTGGAATTGTAAGTAGTAGTTTGTTTTGTCAGACTGCACTGCTTTTTTAGTTTCATTTCTTAGTTGCCTGATGTTTTGTTGATCATCTGGGTTTTTAGTTGATCTTGATTTGTTCCAGTATTTATTTCTGAGTTTGATTTTTTTACCTGGTTTCTTTTGAAAGCCATGGAGCAGATTTAGTTCTCATTCTTATAGAGCGAGTTGGGGCATGGTGGTCAAGAATCGATAAGAAGTTAGAGTTAAAGTAATTGACAGCTTCCTCCAGTGGGAGGTATTTTAAGGGAGACCAGTTGCATGTTCTGAGTTCCCTTTGGAATAGGTCAGTGTTAAAGTTTTTCTTGGTTCTAATTGTCCTAGATATGGTTGGGTTGGGTAGGTTGGTTTTATGCCTGATGATGTATGTTAGTGAGTGGTCACTTACATCATCTGGGAGGGTACCAGATTCATATGTCTGGAGATGATTATTTGTGAGTATCCAGTCTAAGATACTTTCTTTATTATTAGGCTTGTGTATCCTGGTAGTGGTAGTAATGGTTTGTGAAAAACCAAAAAGGTTTATATGGCTTGTAGGGTTTAGACTGCTAAAACAATTCCAATCATTGTTAAAATCGCCTAGGATGATGGTTTCTTGAGGTAAATTATGAGATAGGTAACAGAGGATATTTTCTATTGCTTCAATAAAAACTGGAGTTAACAGAAAGTTTAAGAATGGCAACCATTTTTTGAATGGTATGAGTTGTCATCTGCCACACCTTATTAAGCCATTGCCCTGTGGGGAATTATTTCATATCCAGAGACTTTGTAATGACGAAAAGGTATTTGAGGGAGAATTTTTAAGAAAGTGTACACAATTTAAACAGAGGGGTTATGAACTTCAGGATATTAAGAAAGCACTTAGTAATCTGCTAAAAGACCAGCCATTTCAAAATAGGAGATTTAATTTATCTAGAAGGTATAGGGAATTGCATGAGGAAAATAAAATATATTTTGTTATAGTATATACTGTGCTTTCTGAGAAAGTTTCTAATATTAAATATTATTAGGATTTTTTGCTGAAATATAAAGGTTTAATTCAACTTTTATCTGGTGGACCATCCTTTTCTTATAAGAGTGGAAGAAATATAAAAGATATGTTGGTCCATAGTTATTATACCACACCTAGTGTAAAAAAAACTGGGGTGAGGGTTGGAAGTGTAGGTACAATTCCTTGTAAAAAATGTTCAGTGTGTAAATATATACTAGCTTTCTTTGATAGAATTAATGATATTGTTTATACTCCTAAGGAAGTTTATAGTTGTAATATGGAGGGTGTAATTTATGCACTGTAATGTCCATGTAGCCTTTTTTATATAGGGGAAACAAAAAGGGATGTTAAGGTTAGCTTGTTAGAACATTTGAGGGATATTAAGAATAAAAAAGTGGAAAGTCCATTAGCTATGTATTTCTCTCTTTATGATGCGGGAGATGGTCATTTTCTTCAAGGAACTATTTTAGAGAAGGTTAAAATTTTTAACAGTATGGATTTGAAGCATAGGTTATTTTTAAGGACAGTTTATTAATTTTGAAATATGGAACACTGATACCTGGTGGACTTAATTTAGAATGTAATTGGAAAATGTTTTTACAGGATGTGAAGGATTGGTTATAAAATATAATTGTTTAATTGAAGTAAGGTTTTGATTTGTTGTTTTTAATTAGAATATATATTTAAATAGAAAGTGTCTGTGTCTTTTTAATTTTTAACTCTTGAAAGGCCTTTTGGCCGTGGCACTGGAGTCTTTTTTACTGGCCCTGGTGGTTCTTTATATTTTTCTCACTCATCCTCCTATTCCTTGATATGCTTTTTACTCTTAGTGATTATTAAGCTGCCCACCCTTACTGAAAATTGAGCTTGCTAAGCTCCTGTATTTCTTCATTACTCTTGATATCTTTAATTGTCTATTTGCCTTTCCCTATGCTTACTTTGAAGAAAAGGTGCATTCTCCCTTTCAGTGGCTGTTTTACTAATTTACTTGCTCTGAATTCATTATCTAGCAAGCTGTTGAATAAAGTAGTGTATTCTTACACTCTAGAAATCTCTTTCCTCTGTTTTTATATCAAGAGGACAGAGGATTTTCCATCTAGTGGCAGTGGGTGGTATGCTGGTCTGTATAGGTTGGGGAAACACACTAGAGAATCCTGCATGTAACTGTTTTATTAGCCAGGCAGCTAATTAATCAGCTTGCCATGTTTTTGGTGCCTTAATAAATTCAGAACTGTTGAATGGCTATTGGCTCATTTCCACAAAGTGAAGTACTTTTATTGAGCAATCACACTTTTATAAGTTGTTTAAAATACACAACTGTCATCTTAAATTACTTATTCCTTTTCCTTAAGTTTAAGTTTGGTGGTGGTATCGTTTCACTCTGGACACTCCATTAATGTACTTTTACATTAGGAGGACTGGTATTATTTATCTAATGGCAGTAGGTGTTTGCCTGATCTATATGAGTTGGGAAGCACACAAAAGGTCTCTTAATGTGGTCATTTTATTGGCAAGAAGGCTCAGTAGTCAGGTTTCTGTATTTCCATGATGGTATAAATTTGGCACATTTACACAGAGCTCCTCACTGTGCTAGTGCCCTGTACAGATACAAACATCTAGAAGTACATTTTCCCTTTAAAACTGCCCATAAGGTGGTACCCTGTAAAGTAGTAAATATGAAACTGATACCTTGCACACTGACAAGCTTAGAACAGAAGCTGCATATTGAGTGGCAATACTGTGAAATTTAGTATTTTAGAGCTTACTCTTGCTACCACACCCTCCCAAATAAAGCACCCTTAATAGTCTTCTGTTAACTCCTGTATGCCATACCTTTGTAGCTCACCAATTAGGAGACTGAACAACATGGACATGCAATTTCCTAATTTTTCTGCAGCCAGCCTGATGGTTATGGGTATCTTGAGACGATGTAGCAATTATCTAATGTTTACTGACAGCCACTTAATCCTTAAAGGATTAGCTACAGCATTTGAGAGGTTTAAATACACAACGTCACTGGATGCTAAACTCTAGTATAAAAGCACACATAAGGTAATCAAAACCACACACATAGCATACAGCACACACATAAACCCACATATGCTGAAGCAGTTAAATGCAATCTTTCTAAACAAAAAAGATGTACTAGAACATGCATCAACAAAGATTATTCTCAGCTAACCCAAAAGCACTCAACAAAAGCAACACCTACCAATATACATACATCCTCAATCAGTAGAGCCCCAAATACAAAGCCCTTAGGGCAATCAAACACACATTGTAAGATATACTGATGCCTATCTGGATCTAGGAGCTGACAAATTTCACAGGCACTCAAGTTACTGCACCACAGGTACCAATATGATTTCATCATATTCCATGTAGGTGCAAATGACCTGAGACATACCTCCCTAGACTATATGAAGAGAGACATTTTAGATATCTCTGACTATGTGTCTCAGGCTTGCATGCGCCTAGCATTGAGCAGCATATTTCCTTCACCAAGAATAATGCCACAATACCAAAAGATGATTGATTTTAATAATTGAATGAGTTCCTGGTGTCATTCTGAAGGGTTCCAATACTTGTCAGCATGGAAAGACATTGTTAACTAACCATGTTGCTTTGCCAGGATAGTCTGCACCTTTCTCCTCTAGGCTTTCTAATACTGGTGAAAAGTTATCCTTCTTTATAGTGCCTTTTTTAGTCAATGCCAAAATTGGAAAACCTACTGATATAGAAATCAGCTCAACTGAACCTCAGGTGTTACTGCTCTGTGTCAGGAGCCTAAGCAAAATGGCAAACTCCCTCCAAACCCTCCTCACCCTAGAAAATAAAGACATCTGTGCAGTTACTGAGACACAGGGTTTCAGTGCCTTCCATACTAGACCAGTAGCTGCACAGACAGTGACTAAAGGTGGAGGTGTCTTGATATACATCAGTAACAAGCGTACCTCTAGGCTTGTTAAACAGGATGATGAGCTGGAGTTTCTTCTTGTGCAGGTCATGATAGATAAAATCCTGTAGCATATCTTTATAAGCTATAGGTGAACCTCTATGTGCCATGAAATCCAGAGTGCATACTTAAACATACTGGAGACATTCGCCATCAACCATTTTAATTATTTGGGACTTTAATTATCCTTCTACAGACTGGGATTCCTGCACAGCCCCAAATCTGCAGGCATAGAGATTCCTGGACTTCATGAATACAAACACCCTTAACCAGTTAGCACATACAAACACTAGAAGTTCCAACATACTGGACTTTGTACTCACAAATATGGAAGAATGCTGCACCACCACCACCAATGTCACATCACCCCGGTAAGATCTGATTATCTCTTTGTGGTTCTTTCCTAAAAATAGTAGGTCCTGAAAAGTGTTTACTACTTTTTCCAACAGAAAGTAATAAACTTCCAGCTACAATGGGAATGTGAAATCAAAAGGTCTTCTTATCCCTGTGTGTGCGTCATTTCTGCTATGAGAATAAAAAGGCCATTCATTGTTTATTCTACATTCATTAACATGTTCTTTTTTCCTTCATGAAGTAAAATATGCTCATATCATGATAAAGTGGTATTGTATATGCAAAATGATTACATTTTTCTTAATGCTGACATGATGAAATGGATTTAACAAAAGTACACGCATTGTTTCTTAAATTGTTGAATTCATCCAACTCTCCAGTATGCAAGCATACCAAGTCTCCTTTCAGACATAATGTCAGTAGGTTTACTAAGGTAAACCTACTTCCTAAAAGTTGATGTTCCAAAAGGATGAGAAAAAAAATGCCTGAAATCCAAAAGAGAAAAACAAATCATTTACTTTTTTCTTATTTTTTGCATGGGGAAGCCCTGCTGCACCCCCTATAAATGGGTATGTGTGTGTGTGTGTGTGTGTGTGTGTGTGTGTGTGTGTTTATTGTGTATGTATATATATGTATATGTATATATATATATATATATATATATATATATATATATACACATATATATATATATACATAGGTCTACTTGAGATAACTGAAATCTCAGTAGACTGAAACACATAAAACGAAGACCAAAAACACGAAGTTTCACGTAAGCAAAACTTCACATGATTGTCTAACTGTCTGATAGTCCAAGCTGAGCGGAAAAAGAAAACTGCGCATTTGCATTCTGTCGTGCAATCTCAGAGTTGATTTCTTTAATTAGCAGGGGGGTTGGGGGGCATAGCCCCCCTATAAAATATTATAGTTTAACCTACATAGTTAGGTTTGTCTAATTTAAGTGGTTTTATGAATATTCATGTCGGTGCTATAGAGACTGTCATGAATATTCACAGTAACTTTTCAAGGGTTTGGGTTTATTGGTTGGTGGGTGGGGTCTGAGTGAGATCAAGTAAGTAGTTTGGATTGGAATGTGTTAGTTTGCTTTTACAATGCAGTTCGTGTTTGCTATCCTTGTTTTGTTGAGTAAGGGTAAGTTGGGATTTAGTTTTGTCGATATTATGCGTGTCGGGTATGTAAGGTGTCAGGTTTTGGGGATTTAGGTGTTGTTGCCTCGGTGTTATGAATTTTGGTCTACTGAGATTTCGGTTATCTCAAATAGACCCATATATATATATATATATATATATATATATATATATAAAAAAAATTATATATATATATATATATATATATATATATATATATATACATATATATATAACAAGCAATGATTTCCTATGGGAAAAACATTCTGCATTATGCTGGTTGTCTTTTTTTCTGTGGGCTCTTGATGCTCAAGCAATTTCACCTCATACAAGTATAGGGGAGCCATGGCAAAAGTGCCTCATCCAGTGATGAAGGAGCTTTATTTATTAACTGTATTGCTTTTCTCTCTGCTTTTTTTCCCTCTCTCTCTCTCTCTCTCTGTCTGTGTATATATATATATATATATATATATATATATATATATATATATATATATATTACACACACACACACACACACATATATATATATATATATATATATATCCTTCTCTCTCTCTCTTACACTGTCCTCTGACTACTCACAATTCTGAAGATGAATGAGCCACTATTACTGAATTTCTGGGCAGTCTTGGGCCCTGTATTAAAAATTCTGTATTTTCAAAACAAAAGGCAGCTATACCTTAATCGGTTCTCTATTAGGTGATCGAAGACGCATTCTCTTGAATGAATCTTGATCGAACTTTATAGTGCAAAACGGCAAAATACCGAAACGGCATATAAGTGAATTCTTTCCCCTTGGAAAGAAATCGCTTGGCCGCCTTTGGTAGTTTGCCTTTTTCATTATGGTAGTGTGGTCTCAGAGGTGGTATATTTAAGTAGGGGGTTGTGGGGGGTGAAGTCCCCCACATTAGAAATAGTTTGCGGTGTGTTGTGTGTTTGTTACTCGGAACAGCGATTTTTTTTCCCTGGGAAAAAAATCACTGTTCTGAGTGTTCGAGATTGTAAGCTTTCGCTTTCATGTGGTCAGTGAATCAGCATTTGCTTTTCTAAGTGTTCAGTGATTTAATATAGACCCCCTTAACCCATATTGAAAACATTTTATTTTATATTAAATGCCTTCTATAATGTTTAAAAAGAATGATAATCTCATTTATATACAGAAAAATATATATTTTAATCTTGAACTCATAACAATTCTAAATATTTATGCTTTATAGCTTTTCTGTTTATTAAGCTAAAAATATCTGCTAACTTCAATTTTAAACTGCTTGTCTTGCTACTTTTATAGTTTTACACAACTTTGATTACCTAATTTAAACTTAGTTTGACCCCACAAACAAAATACCACTATACCTGCACTGTTCTCAGATTTTTTTCATAATATTTCATATTAAAACATGAGGATATTTAGTTTCCTAAAGCATTTGCATGACTTAATACCTCTGAGGCCAAGGAGATAATAGCATCACAGTGCATGTCATTTTGCACATATAAAAATTACACTTTATAGATAAAAGAAAATTTAACTTTCTCTAAAACAGAAGCATTATTTTCAGTTCTGATATTATAAAACCATGATTATAGTGTTCACTGAGATTCAAATATGATCTCTCTCACACACACACACACACACACACACACACACACACACACACACACACACACACACACACGATATGCATACATATATATATATATATATGGGTGTACTTCAGAAGACTGACAAACCAAAAGACTGAATCCCAAAATACTGAAAGACAAAAAGACGGAATCCCAAAATACTGAAAACATGTTTAATGCAGGGAACAACCCCCCATGCACCCGACATGTAGGGGACCATGCTCCCCACACCCCTCCTAATTAAAAATACCAACACTAAGTCTGCATAACAGTGTTGAAGTGTCAAAGTCCATCCATCAGTATTTTGAGTTTTCTGTATTTTGTGATTCTGTCTTTTGGTCTGTTAGTATTTCGAGATTCAGTTATTTGGTTTGTCAGTCTTCTGAAGTAGACTCAGTATATATGCACATATAAGTGGATTACCAATATCATTAACTGACATTCAATAATATTTACAGAGATATATTATATTTCTCAATATAGACATACTAATGCACAACAACGTGTCCCCTAGTAAAAACCAAGAAGAAAATTGACTTATACTCATATATACAGTTATCATACGGTTCTGTTGAAAAATATTGGTAGTAAATGTGATCAGTCGGCATAGTGTTACCTTTGCAAATCATTAACAAATGTACCTGGTAAATATCTGATGAATGCTCAATGTTCATAACCATTAATACATAGCTAAAATATTGGCATTAATTAACAATACAGATCGAAATAAAATGTTTCTCCTTAATGGCATTATGAATAGTAATATCCTCACTCACCAGTTTCACTATGTAATATTACATGTCCAACCTGCGTATGTTAAGTTACTTGTATATGCATTTATATTTTTATAATGTGCAGACATACTCCTGAAAGTGAAAAAAAAAAAAACATTATGAGTAAATTCTACAGAGTAGAGTTCAAATCACATATGTATAGCTGTTGTTATGACTTATAAAATGCCTACATGAAATATTTAATAAAATTAATTAGACATATTTAAAATGCAATAATATCAACTTGCAATGATCATGTTAATTTGTAAATATATACACACACACACATATATATATATGTGTGTGTGTGTGTGTGTGTGTGTGTGTGTGTGTGTGTGTGTGTTTGTGTGTGTGTGTGTGTGTGTGTCTGTGTGTGTATATGTATCGTTACAGAATTTTAAAGTAGGCTACCGGTAAATACCAATGTCGTCTGATGACTAGGAATGATCATATCATGCATGAATTTCAATTTAATCAAATGAAGTGATTAATAAAATTTAGTATACATAGCTTAGCTTCATGGAAAATAAAAACATTATGCAATCATTAAAATATGTAAATTGAGCTTAATCATTACATTCTAATACAGCTGTTATTTTGTAATATTAGGCATACTGGAATGCTTATTCTGAAGTGGTAAACTACAAAATATCAACAACTGTTGAAATTTTTCTTGTTTTGTGGGTTTGGATTTTTTTAATGCAAGTCACAAAGGAAATAAGTATAGTAACAGTACAGATAGAAACTTGTTTGAGTATGGAATCTAATCTATAATAAATTGTATTATTCAGAAACAGAACACCACACAAAATATTAAGATGACAGAAATGTTAGATCAGTAAAGAGCTGACATCAGTATGGCAAGATATAAGATCTGTTAATGGGGTATAACCAGCAGTCCATATGTGTACCGCTAGTACAGCAATAATCTGCATTTATCATGCTACTGTGTGAGTGACAATGTACACAATATGTTCTGCGCATTAATTTCTTCTCCTGCATTCAGTTGCTTTTGAATGTTTGTTCTCAATGTCCCTCTTGAAAAACATGTGTCTTGCTCTCTTTGAAAAATGTTTATGAACGATCTTATATCCACCCTACATTTTCCTAAAAGGGTCCTCAAACATCTGTGCCATCCTTCAATGGCATTTTGTATTTTTGGAAAGCCTTCATGAACCATAGCTGAAATTCCATAAAAAAATGAGGAAAAGTGTGTTGGAAAAGGACAGCAGTTTTAGTTTTCATATTGCATTTCCTTAATTTTCCCAGAATGTATGTGCCTTCAATCTATTTTATAAATGATAAATCTTCAGTTGAGTAGGATTGATGTCATTTATGAAATTCTTCAGAAGCTTCTGTAAGACTCATAAACGGAATACACATTAAACTCCTATGTAAATGGTGATTAGTTCCATACCTTTTTTGCTAGCTCTAGATTTTGAATTTTCCTCCTTAAACTCTGACAAAAGTGAAAGTTGCAGCCCTTAGCAAACCACTCCACTAATGTGGGCTCATAATAAAAAAAATGTAATGTGGTGTGGCAGACAATTCATTCTCTTCATAGAAATCAGTAATAGCTGCCCACATGATATTATGTGCTTTTAATTTTTTTGACTGAACACTGCAGTATACAGTGGGATAGTATATGTGTTGAGTATAATTGGGAACAAAATCTTCTTTTGAATAAGTACATGCTACCTGCAGTCCATAGTTTATATGAACATAAAAAATCAATGTTTGCTGCCATAGTTTGAAGAAAGCAACGATTCCTACCAAGGGATCTGAATATCATTTTAATGAGCTATACACACTCATTTAATGTCCATATTTGGATTTAACATATCCAGCCGTAATGGATTTCTGCAAGCAGATGCCAGTCTTCTTCACCTTACTCTCCTCACTTCCACTGGGAATGTCTTTCTACTGGGTAATTTACATGCCACATTGGCTGATACGCCATACAGTATGTCACAAGTGCAAGTGGATCTCGGCACAATTCAGCTTTATTTCTAATAACAGAAATTGTCTTATACTTCTGTATTTCTCAGGAATCATCTAGGTAATGTTGTATAACACTTTTCTTTAAAATGAGACCCATCTGTCAGGTGGTTGTGATTGCTTTGCTTCTACATTTTGATGTTAATTTTTGCTGTCGAGCCAAATGCTTTTTTCTACCTCTTTAACATTTTAGCACAAAAAGGTAACCTTCAATAATTAGTAATGGCTTACCTTTTTTACTTAAAATTCAAGGATAGCTGTCACCCAATACTTTTGATACATACAACTGCTGAGAACTGCTTTCTTGTGAATGACAGATATCATCACAATTCATATTTTATAATGTCTTGATTTAAGTAACAGTGTCTGTAAAGTATAATCCATCTGTCCTATATGATGAGATTAAGGATATTGTCATTTACTAAACTACAACTTTTACACTTTTCTGCTTCTGGTGCATATATTACTATATTACATGTACAGCACTAGTATAGTTTTTGAAACAATAGCAAAATATTCAAGGGGAACATTTGTTTTTTTTTTGTTTGTTTTTTTTTTACTCAGATGATTTTTATTTTAAATTTGCCATAGACAATAAATGAAAAATTATCATGGTTTACAATCAAGTTAGATAATTATTAACTATATACAAATTTACATTTAGCCTGACATTTTAAAACTTGTGCGATAACAAATTACACAGATATAGTTTAATTAAAGTTAAATAATATTTGCTTCATGAGGAGGTTAGAACCATTTGCAAAGTATCAATCAAAGTTAGAACTTTTTTCCAAGGGTTTTTAGTTAATGGTCTAGGAAACAGTCTTAATTCTTTGTTTTTTATTTCCATTAAGGCTGTCCTCTTCAATAGACATATGAAATCTTCATTGCTAGGAGCTGTGGTAGAATTCCATCTCTTTGTTATGCATTTCCTAGCTATAGCTAGTATAGTCCAAAGTAAATGAAGGTCAATCTTATTTGAAGAATAAGTATTATCAGTTGTATTTAGTAATAACAAAGCCTTGGTCATGACAAAATTATCTGTATAAATCGCCTGCAAGAAATTAATACTTTCCCAAAAGGGTTTAATTTTTATACAATCGTAGAAAATGTGAGACCAATCAGCTGTATTATACTGTTGACATCTCCAGCATAACCCATCATTAGAAGGAGTGATATTTGAAACTTTATCAGGGGTTAAAAAGGATCTATGAAGGAATTTCCAGGTAAATATTCTCCAATAATGAGAACAAAAAGTTAATTTTACTGAGAGAAATAAATTAGATTTATTTTCTGAGGTTAACTGAATCATATATCCTTTAGTAATATATTGCCAATATGCTGGTTTAGGTTGTGTTTTGTAATTTTTTATTAGATTATATAAGTATGAAGTACCATTTTCCAATTTCTTATTATTATATAAAATTTCAAACAGTCTGGATATAAAATTTGGTGTATTTGAAAAAAAAGAATTATTTATTATCCTACATAGATCCTTGGAATACGTGAATATATTCTGAAGCATTAACCATTCATGAGAATTCACTTTGTAAGTTGACATCATATATTGTAAACCCCATACTTGCTGATTTTTTAGACAGTGTAGCCAACAGATTAGATTTTTCTGTTCCCAAGAGAGGGATATATCTCTATGAATAAGGGGAACATTTGTGTTGTTATTATAAATATTATCTTGTTTTTCCATATAAAATTCAATGCATACTGTAACAAGTTAAAATACTTGTAGTAGCAAGATGATTATTTTATTATTCCAGATTGTATTGAAGCATAACATTACCATTTTATGTGGTCTATCTGTGTCAGACACAGGATACTGCATGAGTATAAGTAACTCTGCTTCACGTTTCTGACTCAGGGAGACTTTGTTGTGCATCTGTATGTGGATAGTTAGCATTTCAATATATCTCTGTCAATATTAGTGATTGCCAGTTAGTGGCATTATTGATTATTTGACTGCTGATGTTATAATTGTTTAATCTTATATAAAACACCCATATATAATTATAATTTTATGTATACTTATACATGATCTATATATATATATATATATATATATATATATATATGGATCTATCTTACAACGTCGACAAGTCAAAACGCCGAAAACGAAATCACCGACACCACATAACCGACATTTCACAAACACGAAACCTCACATGCCCGACACACCATAATCCCGACAAGCAACAAACAAAACAAATCCCCGGTCCAAAAAGCACACACACAACACAAGCACACCAAAATCCTTACAAACCAACACTAAACCTCACATACACAACTACCTACAACCTTAACCCAAACCCTAACCCTAAGGTCCGCCACTATCGCACACTCACCTAACCCGCGCCCTAACCCTAACTCACTTAACCCGCCCCTAACCCACAAACTATCACAGTCGCACACTTACCTAGCCCGCGCCCTAACCCTAACTCACTTAACCCGCCCCCAACCCACAAACTATCACAGTCGCACACTTACCTTACTCGCACCCTACCGTCCGTCACTACCGCATACATCCACAGCCTTTTCCCATGTCGATGTTCTCAGCGTCGGGGTTTTGATCCATCGGTCTTCTCCGTTTTCGATCTTCTGGCGTCGGTGTTCTCGCTGTCGGCGTTCTGACTTGTCGACGTAGTCAGATAGAACCATATATATATATATATATATATAAATATGTATGTATTTATAATATGTTTTGTAGCCACTTAATATAATGACATTGACTCACTCCTAAGAGATGACTACTTTTTAAAAGACACAATACCCCCAAAACTCTACTTGTTTATTTATTTATTTATTCAATTTCGTAACTAGGGTAGAGCAATGACCCAAATCGACCTATTTCTGTCTCAGCCCAGACAAATAAAAATGACAGCAGACAAGCAAGTTAACTAGAAGTATTATGAATACAAACAAAATGTTATGTGAAGATAGCAATAATAAAGTATAAAGTACAGGGGGAAATAAGATGGGATGGTGAAAGTAAGGAGAGAATTAGTAGCAGAAGAAGAAAGTTAATTAGCGAAGGTATAGAGCGCAAAGTGTAAAAGAGAGTAAAAGTAAGGTAAGAGAACACAGAAATTAAATATAGACAATATATACAATGTGGAAGAGATGTCACATATTAAAGTAGGGAAATAATGTGAGAAAGAAAAATGTTCCTGACTGCTGAAGTGGAGAGTAGAGGATTCAGTGATGTTTCTAGAGAAAAAGCATTTGCAAATTGGGTCTACATTAGAACACTGAATAATCTAAATATCGAACAGCCTAAAGGCCGAAAATACCAGACTTCAAACTTGCCCCCCTTGCTAATTATATATACCAACTCCAAGATCGCACTACAGTGAGGAACAGCATTTTCGCTGTAAAATGACGTTTGATGAGCTGACTCTTCAATCACAGAATATAGACCCTTGCAAATTGACTTGGACTTGTGATGATCTTTAAGCTGAACACAAAATGATGGATACAACTTGAAAGTCTTTAAGATTAGAAGGAATGCATTCCCAGAGTTTGTGGCCTAGGGTGGAGAAGGTATGATTTGTGCAATGAAGTGTGGTTCTGGGACATTGAAGCGGTAGACCAGACTGGTTAAGACTTCTTTGATTGTTTTTTGGAGGTTATCTGAAGAGGTTGGAGGCATACTGAAAAAAAAAAACAAGTAAAGAAACAGACAGACACACACACGCACACACACGCACACACACACACACCCACACACCACCACTAACCTCCCAAAAATGTCTAATTAGTGATATTGTTATGGAAAGGGTTTTTGCAAGATAAATTTTAAGTTTAAGATCATGTAGGTGCAGGACTACCCCTAACTCTGGCCCCATCCCAACCTTAGCCCTGAATCATACCCTAGAAAAAACCTTTACTTAACACTACCACTAAACAAGACAGCTTCAGCCAGATGCCAGATGCTCTAACAGACTAACACAACACTAAATCTGTCCTCTAACCTATCCCTAACCTACAAAATCCAAAATCTCACACCCACTGCACAAAGCTAACAAACCTACACTTAAACTACCTAAGATATGACCATATTTATTTATAGCGGTATAACATGTTGGTTCTTGCAAAAATGTATGTCATAAGGAAGTAAAAATACTGTTACCATAAATATCATCCAAAAATACTATTGTAATATTGTAAACAAAACTACTACTTTAAATGGGCAACAGAAATAAACCTGTGTCTCTAAGATAATCATGATTGTTTTATGTACAGAGGTGCATACAATTTTTTGGTTACTGAAGCCAATTAGTGATATATAAAATGGTTGGTTAATGTTAGCCTGTTCAGAGACTTTGCCCCTCCCAGAAGAGAGATTTTGTGCCTAGACCAGTGGTTTTGGTTCTGTACTGCTATGTAAATAATGAGAAGGAGAAATAAACCAGAAAGAGCCTGGACACTCTCCTGCCTAAGAACATCCAGAAGAAAGAGAACTGCTGAGAACCTCAGAGAGGCAT
The DNA here is from genome assembly GCF_019279795.1 of Protopterus annectens. Taxonomy (NCBI): domain Eukaryota; kingdom Metazoa; phylum Chordata; order Ceratodontiformes; family Protopteridae; genus Protopterus; species Protopterus annectens. The sequence continues at coordinate 1,547,535,082 of NC_056735.1, forward strand.
GCTGAGACTTTTTCCCTGCTGTATGGGACTATAACTAAAGGTAATTTAGCCTTTTTTTTCCTTCAGTGTGAAATATTTGGGGAATAAACTGCCCCTTGTTGTGATTAAATTGGCAGCACAGAAGTAACATGAAGTTATTTAGGTGCAAATTCTTGTAAACATTCATATTTACATTACAGTTCGGTATAGACAAGGATTTATCCATCAAAGTGCAGATAGCCGAATAATGCTGTCTCAGTACTGGTACATTGTATTCTCTGCCATGACAGTGTGTTACTTAAAAATGCAACAAACTGGTGCAGTATACATTTATAAATGTTAATAATTTTGTCTTTAAGAAAATCAGCCAAATTCAATGAATCCTTCATGATCCTTTCCTACCATGTGTGTGTCATGCCATGATGCAGAAACAGTAGCACAACGTTTTAGATTCAGTAAGTGCTGTATAGAGGCATGTACCACTGCATGAAGAAGGTAAACACTGGTGCATGCTAATCACACAATAAAGCTGCTGTGTAGGCTCAGTGCTGGTGTTCCCTGTGAATTCCAAAACCTTTTGGAATGCAGCCATGGAAAGGAGTTTACACTGAAAGAATGTTAGGGGCTGCTGCTGCCTTAATTCATTTTATGTGCAACAGGCTGAAGCCTATGCTGCTGCTGCTGATAACAGACAATAGCCTAGAAGAAGAGTTTTCAGGCCCCATTTAACTTTTGACATCCTACATGATAGGAAAATTGTAGAGTGCTACAGGGTGCATAGGGACACACTACAGGAACTCTGCAACCTCTGTCATCTTCAACTCAGACACAGGACCAGCCAAGGAGAACCCATCCCAGTGGAGACAAAGGTATGTGTAGCACTCAGAATCATAGCTACAGGTAGCTTTCAGAGACCACTAGGGACATGCTGGAGGTGTCACAGACATTAGCATCCAAGATCCTGAATACTATGCTCCAACATGCCAGTGACTACATATATTTTTCCCAACACTTCTGAGGAGTGGGACAGAAATATGCAGGAGTTCTACTATGTAGCACACTACCCTGAAGTACTTGGTGCCATAGACTGCACCTATATAGAAATGAGGGTACCACTTGGGGATCATGGTAGACTCTAAATAAACAGAAATGGCTACCACTCTATTAACTGCCAAGCCATGTCTAATGCCAAAGGAATCATCTTGAACATGTGTGCTGGCAACCCTGGCAGTTACCACAATTCACATATCTAGCACACCTCCCAAATGAACCAAATGTTCAATTGGGGGGGGTATCCCACATGGTCATTTACTGGGGGATGCAGGTTATACACTTGAACCATTGCTGATGACACCCATTAGAAATGAACACACTCCCACTAAAGAACACCGTAATGAGGCACACGCCCAAACCAGAAACATCATAGACCATGTGTTTGGGCTGGTAAAGTCATGGTTCCGATGCCTAGATATATCTGGCGGAGCCCTGTACTACAATCACCAAACATGTACTAAAATATTACAGTATGTGCCATGCCTCACAACATCATCCTGAGAAAACAGCTTCAGCAGGTCCAACAAGGGGAAGGGGTACACATCCCACCACCAATGCTAAGGTTACCACAGCACAAGCAGATGAGGAGTCAGAGGAGGAACCACCAGTTGCTGTGAGTGAAGGCAGATGTAGGCATGCTCAATATGCCCTTGCATAGGCTAAAAGACAATGCATAGCACACTCACTAACCACCTAGGGGCCTAAAACCTTTCTCCTATGCACATACATATACTATCATAGATGCCAGGCAACTTTCGCAGGCCTTACCTCCCCATGTACTGGCTGTGTACTGCTTGCATCAGACAGAGTCATCCCCGAACTAAAATTGTGGCAACTGCTGCATTCACAATGTAAGTCTTGAACCTGGAGTGTATTGTGTAATAATATGAATGAGTGTCATATCCTTGTATTTCATTACTTGGTACTGTAAGCAAGCAAAAGGTAGGAGATTTGTACAGAACTGACCTGAACTTTTGACAGTAGAGATATATTTGACTTAGATAAAAAACGAGAGTAATAATAGCAACATGTCCTTGTTTGTGCCATAACAGGAATGCAGCTTTGCTACCCCATCCCTAAATGAACAGCCAAATGACACACATGGCTTACAAAGAATTTTCAAATGACCTCTTGCTGAAACATGTCAACAGATTTAATACAAAATATTCCATATGACGGTATTGCTAATCATATATACCTGTCAAATGCCTGAGAAACTTGCCCACATCATCAGTACACTTCTAACTAATGCGGATAAAAGTGTAAAAGCCTGTGCTAAAATATATATATATATATATGTGTGTATATATATATATATATATATATATATATATATATATTTATTTATATATATATATATATATATATATATATATATATATATATATATATATATATATATATATTTATTTATTTATATATTTTATATATATATATATATTTTTTTTTTTTTTTTTTTTAATTTTATTTGTTAACTGGGGAAGTCCAACTGGACACATATCCTTTTTTCAGTGGAGGCCCGGTGAGAAAAGCTCCAGTCCAACTGGACACATATCCTTTTTTCAGTGGAGGCCCAGTGAGAAAAGCTCCAGTTATAACAGTAAAATACAGAATAAGAAGCATAGTTTTACACTCATATGGCACAGAAATGTCTAATACAAGTCAACAAATGCTAAGTAGGAATAATCTAAACTATTGCATAGTTATATTTTGTACAAACAAAAGGCTAGGCACTCATAGAGTATATAATAATATCATTCTAATGTTACAGGAACAACAGGTCACCAGTGGTATTTTATACATGATTTGTAGTAAGACTCACAGTAATAGCTATCACATTATAAGTTATAAGTTTCATGAAGTCATTAAAGAGAAATTCATATTTACACAATGTTAAAGATAGTGTTGAACAAGCAAGTATTTGAGTTATACTTTTACTTATTTAGTATGATAGTGGTAGGTGTGTAGTCAAAAGGTTTTGGAAAGGTGTTTTTGGAGACTACATAGTTATTAACCAGCTGGGGGTTGTGCAAGGGCAGATCCATTTGGTAAGGAGGTAGTTCTTTAAGGCTGGTTTAAATGTTTTTGGTGATGCTAGGAAGGTAATATCAGTTCGAAGGACATTCCAAAGCTTGCCTATATAGTTTGAGAAGAGGGAATCTCCTGCTTGGTTTTTGGATATATAGGTTTGTATGTGATTTTGGCTGGTGGATCTGAGAGTTCTGGCAGTAGCATAGGGTTTAAAAAGAGCTCTGAGAGGATTTTGTGGGCCATTGAGAGTTGTGTGTAGTGTAAGAGTTGGGGCAATTCTAACCAATTGGGCTGTTTGAATGCTAGGCAGTGATGAAATCTAGCTGGGAAATTTGTGGCAAATCTTGCTATTTATTGTAGCAGGTTTCAAGTTTTTGTAAATCAGGTTTCTTCACGTTAGTGAGAATGGGTGCCGCATATAATAAGGTGGAGAGTAGGTGGGGTTGGGCAATGGTTATTTTGGTGTTATTTGTGAAGTAATGTTTGTTTCTATGTATGGTGCCAGTTTTTTGTGTACCTTTTTAACTGATTTATATGAATATCAAATCTGAGTTTATGGTCAATTTCCATTCTTGTAGCTTAGTATGCTCTGAGTGGGTTATGCAGGTATTGTTATGGGAGGTGATGTAAAAAGTGTTAGGGGAGGAAGGAGTTTTGTCAGGAGAAAATACTTATAGTTTGGTCTTTTTAGGGTTTAAGATTAAATTAGCATCTGTTAGACAGGACTCAACTTCTTGAAAGGCTTTCTGAGTAAGTGTCTGAGGGAGGGTGCAGAACATATCACAGTTGAGTCATCTGCATATTGTATGAGTGATGCATGTGTGGTTGCCAGATGCAGGTTATTAGTAAATGTTGAGAATAGGAGTGGGCCTAGTATACAGCCTCTTGGAACTCCCAGTTCAACTGGCAATAAGGTGATAGGGTCTGTTGCCATGAGACTGCTTGTTGACATCCTGAGAGGTAATCTTTGAACCATGCAAGGGTGGTATTACAGAAATGCAAGTCTGTAAGGGTGTTAAGGAGGTGGATATGAGAGATCATATCAAATGCTTTTGACAGGTCCAGGAAGACAGCAGAGGCATAGTGATTGTGGTGCCGGTGCGGTGTTAGAAAATGACAATAATGCTGTTGATGAACTCGGGAATGGCCTAAGATATATATATATATACATAATATACATAAACTGTTAAGCAGATTATTCATAATTACATGTCAGCATATGCAGTATGTAGCTGACAAAATGCAGCATACCTTCTCAAAATCAGTAATCCTCTGTGCAGATATATTCCAAGGTAATAGCCTCTTTTCTGTATTCACCACATTAATAATTCTGCTCACCTTCAGTTTTCCTAGCTACATGGTTGCTGTCTTGTGTAAATTCAGGTCTGTCTGCATGGTGAGCATGACAATGCGCTGTGAAATAATTATAACTGCTGAATTCAAAATCTTTGGCTCCATGAATCTGATGTAAACACAGTGCAGACACTTAATTAGTCTTTGTTTTTAATGTATTGCAACTGTGAATGATTACTGTTTGGGAGAATGTATACAAACTGCCCTATATCCTGTGGGTATGTCAGTTTAGGCTTACAAAGTGTTAGATGTACTTTTGTCAAGGGTGTAAATGCAGGAGAGTAGCACACAATTCACAGATTCTGTTCATTAACATCCAACCTCCCTTGCATTTGTTGGCACATTTCTTTTTTTCCATTTTTTCATTATTTTGGCCTGTGTTTCTGCAATGTGGCACTCAGCACAATCACAGGAATGGAGGAAATAAATGGCAGGTGTGACTGTACTTATCTCATTTGCACAAAGTGTAGCAGTGCCCAATCTGCACATCTGTACCACCCAAGAAGCAGACAGGACCCTGACAGCCAAATATAGATACTGGAAACATTCAATTAATTCTATGGGGCACCAGCCAAACCCACTAAGCAGCATTGCATATCTATTAACACAGAGACCTTAAGAATGATCAGAAAATTAGGGAATGCCATGTAGCTAGTCCTGTGGCAGCAAATGTAAGTGTAGGGCTGGAGTACAGATGATCCTGGGTTTGAATACAGGGTATGCAACTTTTTTTTTCACTATTGTGGCATAAACAGGGGTTGTTGCAACTGTCTTGTGGTAACAGGTATAAGTGTAGGACTGCTATACACATGGTCCTGAGTTTTAATACATGATGTTCCATGCACTGTTGCACCTTCCATTATATTCACTTTCAATTATAACACTTTAGATAGTATAGCTGATATTAACTGTATTTATGAGTGATGACACACTATTATTGTATTTATTTAGTTAGTTATGTATTATTAGATTTATTATCAGCTTTATCACTGATGGTATACTATGTACTATATTTCTGTAAGTATAATTCTGCTATCTGGACTTGCATGGCCTTCACATTTGCCTAAGACACATACACAGCTACCTCTATATCCAGTAACCTTGTCAAGTCACACACATACATGTGTAACAGCCCATACTGTCACCTGCATATATGTACGATGCCTGACTAAGCCTGAGCAGCACTTCTTCTGTGACAAAGATGGAAAATCAATACTGTAGAAGTAAACGTTTTGCCCCTTATGCCTAGGTTTGACTCCCACAGTGTAAAAATCAATTTTCGTATTCCTAACTTCTTAGCACTGCTAGTCTCCGCTCGGTATTGCACAAATGCATTGTGCAGTTTTTGGCACTCCAGTAAATGTGATAACTGGAATTGTCAGGAAAGCATCAGTCTTCATTGCTCTAGATCTTCTGATAGATAGACATGGCAGGCGTTAGTGGGAAAAGTGCTAGGTTTAGGGCACATATGTGGGGTGTCCAGGATTTCAGGATATTCTTTGGACTCCTAGTAAAGCACCACAGCCAAAGGCTTCTACAAGGAGACTATTCTGGCTCCCGGTGCAATTCTGAGGCATAAGATAGTTTAGTGCAAGCAGTATCCAGTGATACTGGTGCCCCGCGCACTGGAGAGTAATTTAGGCATCATTTTAATGACCAACAGAGGAGAAAGAGGATACTTTCTACTGTTGGATTCAGGAATTTAGGATTAAGGACATCCCAATTCTGTGTCCACCTACCTTCCATCTTTGTAGATAGGCCATATATCTTGCACATATGTATGGTATATGTTCACTTTTGTTGGAATTCTCATGTATTTGTTTTGTTACAAGCTCAAAGTTTGCAAACTATATGGCCATTGTACAGATGCAGAACATATCACAAGTTGTTGGCTATTGTATGCAATACATTTTTGTTCTTGTTATATGTGTGTTACATATTTATCAATGTATGTTGTTGAAATTCATGTGCACAGACTGATATTGTTTATATAGCATTAATCTTAGATTTGTGACTAGATATTATTACATGTCACTGCTGTGTGTATATGTAATGACATTGCTTTCAAATAATTTCTTGTTAGGCCACTGAAGATCATACATATATGCATAAACCTGTGTGTTGCCTTTGACATGGCATATGTGCATGACATATGCATTCCATTACATATCTGTTTGGGGTGTGTTTACCTACCTGTGCATGTAGCAGCCAGTGTTCTGCTTTGCTCCAGTAATGTTGTTTGGAACTGTGCCTAATTATGTGCTTTCCACTTGTTTGGTTGGAGATTCTGTTCTGTCCTCTGCTGCTATTCTCTGGCATTCCAATAGCTGCATTTGCTCATCTGTGATATTGTTTAATTTACAATCGCACTGCTAACAGACTGCTTGGATAGTGGTTTATTTATGCAATTTGTACTGCGATCCTTATTTATTACCCTACAACACATTGGCCATGCACATCCAGGCATGACTGCCACACAGTTTGCAACATTGCATAACATAATGGTACATAGGTACATATGTGTTTCTGCATTTCACCATGGCTGGTGTGCATCCCCACCCTGTTTGTCAACTTTCCATTACCTGTGTTGTACAATGTGCTGTCTGAGTGGCTTACCTCTCCTTATTGTTTATTTCCAACCTTTGTCTGTCATGTATTGTGATATTTGTATATGGTTATACACACTGTGATGACATTCTCATCCTCTTTTCCTGTATTTATGTTTCCTTCTAGTCTTAAAAAAAATATGGGGCCAATTCCCACCAAAATAAATAAATAAATAAAAAACATTGCCCGTGCCCCTATGATATTAATTATTCCAACATATCTCTTGTGTGTCCCTCTTCTTCACCTATACCCCATATCTGTTTTTCTATCTCTCTATCTCCTTGGGTGTATTATGTTACCTGTCTGTGATCCACACATATGTCCTTCAACCACTGTTAGCTACTATAAGCTGTGGTGATGTGGTCATGATTGCTCTTTGCCTTTATTAACTTTTTTATTAGAAATTTTCAGATTTCATCAGAATCTCTGAGAGCTAGTATACTGTAATAACAATGGGCTTATAGAGATATTCCATAGTTGTCTGTAAGCTGTTTGGAGAGATTTTGTTGTGGATTTTTATTTACAAATGTCAGGCAGCTTAGACTGGGATGGTACTTCCATAACTTTGTTAATGCACATTATGGGTTTGTGAGACATTTTTAGCTGTAACTGATATACGTTATGCAGTTTCTACTGAGAAACTCTGTTATGTGCCAAGATATTCTAAGTTCACTGAGGCATATTTAATAAGTACAGGGATATCAGCAACTTTTGCACTGATGCTCACTTAATGTGCCGGATTCAGCAAAGTTTATAGAATCTGGCCCATAGTGTTTATTTCTCAAGTAATGCCTTGCTCAGTATATGCATATACTTGGTAAGTGAAGAATCCATCCCCTCCACAAAAAGAAATTATATACCAAACATGTTACAGAACTTAATTGAAACACAGCATCCTTACACAGTCTAAATACCATTTAAGCTTTTTAATGTCATAGATCAATATAGATTGGCATTTTCTATACATCTTATTTTATTTATTTAGTTGGTTAGGCTTTTCTTTTGTGCAAGAACCCTGGATACTCAGAAGCTGTATTTAGTTAATTTCTCTGCCACTGTGCTCCAGTTCAGGATATGACCTCCTACTTGATTACTAAAATAACAAACAAAATAAGAATGCAACAAGTAATATAACAGCTACATCTACACTTTGAGGGCCAATTCAGTTTTCATTAATATATTTATTAATTTATTAACATTTGTTGACAGGGAGAGTCAGTCTGTGCTAGGACCCCCTTTTCAGCAGAGTCCTGAGAAAAAAAGGTCAACAAATTTCACTGATATACAATTAATTAAAAGGGTACCCTTAAAAAAATATCTGTTTAATTGACACAATTTAGTTGACTGGTATGCAAGACCACACAATATGCCCTTTCCCATGTATTGTGCAATCTTGAAGTTACTATAAGTAATTAGTAGTAGGTATAGACATGCACAGGGGGCTTCTCTCCCTGTTAAATTATGTTTTTTTACTTATTTTTGCATGTGCTCACCTTGGTGTTCTGTGCATACATAGTAGAGTGTAAACATTTGCTTTGCTGACATTTGTGTTTGACATTAAGAACATTTGCATTTTTGTCTGCTAATTGTATTTAGTGGGCCTATATACATCTATTTCTACTGTATATCTATAGCTATATCTATGTCTATATCTTTATCTATATATACAGGATACGGGGAGTATAATTTCTGTTTACATAAGGAAAAAGGTTACAATTTGCTCAGGTTTGGTGTATCATGTAAGAATTAATTCCACATAATGTACCTATTATTTGGTTCACAGATCATAAATAAGCTAACCCAGCTAAACATTAGCAAGTTTGTGCTATGCAGGATTGCTAATACACTATCAAGCTGAATATATAGGATCTGTATAAATGTACTATCTAAAAAAATGTAAAATGTAACTAGCAGCATCCCTCAAATTTCTGTTATAGACTCTCTCCTTGTCAGGCATCTATTGCTCTGAAATACAAGCAAATGCTAATAACAATTGGCTAACTGAATTTATTATTTATTTGTGTACTTATTTATTGATTTAGTAGCGTTGTCGCCTCACAGTAAGACGCTGTCCGGTTCGATTCTCAGCTAGAGCGTCTTCTGCGTGGAGACATGCGTGAATGGGCATACTTTCATTGAAGGTTGTGCATCAGGGCTGGTAACTCGGCACATAAAAATCAACTACCAATCATTAGCAGACCGGAGTTCCGCTATGGCGACCCCTAACCGGGAAAAGCCGAAAGACACAACAACAACTTATTTATTGATTTATTTATTTTTGTAGTCATACTGTAATTATTGTGGAAATGGAAATTTGTAGTTTTTTTTTTTTTTTTTGTAGTGGAGTGCAGTGTTCCTAATAACTCTGATTACAAGATCAGTGTGCTTATTTTGTAAAACAAAATTTTAAATGAAAGTAAAATAATGTTTTAGATAAAGACCAGGGCTTCCCGGAATCAGAGCTCATGATTATATGTTGGTTAGATAAGAATGTGATATGTGTGGAGACTGGGATATGGGGGGGGGGGGGGGCTTGATGCACAGATATACAAAATGTTTCAAAAAGGAATGTTTTTGGAAAGTGTATGTGAAGCTCAGAATATGGAGAAAGTTTCAGAAAATTTTACTGAAGAAAAGATCAAATCTGAAATTCTTCTTCAGTGACAGTGAAGAAGAAAGATCAGAGTGTATGACTGAGAATCTAAAGAGCAAATATCCATACATACTAATATATAATGTAATATAATATAATATAGTATAATGGTTTAAATACAGAATTCTGACAATACCTTTTTGCTTCATATCTTACCAAAAGTATGATTTCAAACACAGTGATTCAAAAACGTATAAAAATAGAAAAAATATCTTGTTTTGCAGGGGGCAAGCTTTCTACACTTCAGAAAAGTATAGATACCAGCTCCATGGTAGCACCACAGTGAAGAAAAGGGGAAAAAATCCAAAATAAAGTACTACCAGCTCACACGATACATTACACAGAGATAAAACTCACTGTGAATAAACACCCTTGCTCTAAAGATGCATAATGGCAGAGTCATTGATGACTTGAAGGTATGCCTAATAGAATAGAATAGAATAGAATAGAATAGAATAGAATAGAATAGAATAGGTGTTTTAGACATTAGAGAAGTGGAAAGACATTTTAGCTTCTTACGTGTATATGCTTCTTAGATACCAAAGGAAAGAAAGTAACTATAGGAATTGATGGAACAGTATTTATTGATTAATATTGATCTCAATGTAATAATGAGAAATTCCACTTTTGACATTTTTACACAACTGGAAAAAAAACAGGAAAGCAGTAATGACAGTAAAGCTTTGATAAAGCTGACTAAGAAATATGAATTAATGGACAGACTGTGTGTGACAGATTTATATAGCAAGATAAATGACCTGATTCCAGAGGACTTGCTCTCAGCCTAAGTGACTACTTACATCAAGAATGGGGGGGGGGGGTTAATAAATGCAAGTAAGCAGATGTGCGATTCAGTAAACAGAGCTGAGGGGCATGCATGAGTGTGTGAACATGGATGTGTCCATGGCATGCAAATCACCACATAAGCACATATAAACATATGCATGGGGGGGGGATGTACACTGACTGCTAAGCTGTGCTTGCATCTGAGATGCATATTTTATCATGTTTGTGTGTGCTTGCATGGTGCACAAACATGGTGAGCGTGATCTTCAATGGGGTGTGCCTACTGACTGCTAAGCTTTGTTTATCTTTGTGGCATATATTGCATAGAGTGCCACATTGCTCAGCAAGGAAGGCTGTAAAAAAAAATGGCTGCGAAAGCCAATGATATATTAATTACTGATAAGACCTGTTTCACTTAATGTAGAGCCATTACACCCCTTGGTGATGTACTTGGGAGGTGGCATGCATCATAGGTAGCCGACCACACAGGCTACACTACAGTAGAGCACTATAAAGGTTACATACACCCTACAAACTGATTTCCCCCCCATACTCTGCACCAGTGGAGTACAGACTTGGGAATTTTAACTGGGAGAATATTAGGGGCTGCTGCAGGTCTGCTACATATGTATGTGCTATTTGCTGAGGTCAATGCAGCTGCTGCTGACCATAAGCCTAGACTGAAAATAAGAAGAGTGTTTAGGACCAGTGTAACCTACCAGGAGCTAAACAAACTAGAGATTGTAGAGTGCTACCGCATTGACAGGGACATACTACAAGAATTCACTAAGCTCTGCCAACCTCAACACAGACCCAGAGCCAATAGAGGGGGACCCATTCCAGTGGAAACAAAGGTATGTGTAGCCCCTAGGATACAGCTGCAGGTACTTTCCAAAAACCAACTGGAGACATGATGGGATCAGCATCCAGTGTACTCCAACAGTTCCTGGATGCCATGCTAACACCTGCCAGTGAGCATATTTATTTACCCCACATCCCTGAGGAGAGAGCCAGCAGTAGGAAACTCTTCTACCCTGTAGCACACTACCCTGAGGTACTGGGTGCCATAGACTGCACTCATGTAAACACCAACTGGTGAGGATGGTAGACTCTATGTCAACCACAAGGGGTATCACTCCAACTGTAAGGTCATGTGTAATGCCCAGGGCATTACCATGAATGTGTGTGCTGGCATCCCTGGCAGTTATAATGACTCACATATCTGGCATGCATCACAGCTGTACCAGATGTTTGCTAGGGGGGACATCCCACACGGCCATTTACTTGGAGATGCTGACTATGCACTGGAACCATGGATGATGATGTCCATGAGAAATGCACACAAACCCACAGAAGTACGCCATAATGAAGCACATGCACAAACTAGGAACATTATAGAGCATGTGTTTGAGCTGTTGAGGTCACGGTTCTGGTGCCTCACTATATATGTTGGAGCCCTGCAGTACTCTCCAGCCACATGCACAGATGTTCACAGTATGTGCCATGCTACACAATATGATCCTGCGGAAATAGCTGCAGCAGAATCAGCAAAGGGAAGGGATACACAGCCCTGCATCATTGCCTAGGTCACAACAGATGCACCCACAGGGGAAATCAGAGGAGGAACCCCTGAGCCTGTTCCTGTAGACAGACATAGGCATGCCCAATATGTTCTGGTCTTGGCCAAGAGACAACACATAGTACATGCACTGACATCCTAGGGCCCTAGGGACTGACACCTTACTCTCACTCACATACATAGGTTCATATGTTCATAGGTAGGTACTAGGCTACTGGCCTTAGGGCCTATGTAAGCATAGACAAAAAGGTAACCTGGCTTTCGCCACCCAAGAAAATTATTTTCCTGTGCCCCTGTCGAGCAGAGCAACAGAAGTGATCCCCGGGGTGAATTTCCTATCTCCCATCCAATCATCAAGATTTCTCTTGAAGAGTGCTAATGAGGAGCTTTGTTTGATATAGATAAGTAGCTTGTTCCAGAGTATGGGAAGTCTCTGGGACAGGATTCTGACCCTTCAGCATGTTCTTTTTATTGTTGTGACAAGGTTTAGGTACCTAGAGAGTGTAGCTTGGAGGGATTGGGATTTCTTTAAGTGGAGCATGTCCAACAGCTCTGGGTTTGACATAGCTTTGTATGTTAGGCAGAGATCACCTCTGAGTAGGTGATATGCGACGGAGTGAATCTGGAGTTTTTCGAGATGGTCTGAGTAGGGCATCTGTTTGAGGCCAGTAATCCTCTTTGTGAGGTATTTCTGCAGCCTTTCCAGTTGTTGTAGATGTCTTGTGAGGTACATACCAAAAGGGGCACTGTATTCTATAATGGGTCTAATGAGTAATGAGTAGAGGGGAACAATTACCTCTTTTTTCCTGGATGAGAAACCTTTTGTGATGAGGTGTGCCACATAGAAGGATTTCCTGACTACTGTGGTGATGTGATTATCAAAGGAGAGACTACAGTCCACATGTATCCCAAGGTCTCTTATCACACTTTTGATGTTAAGTAGACTACCACATATGTGGTAGTTCATGTGTACAGAGTTTTTATCAAAAGGGATGACAATGCACTTTTTAGCATTGAGCTTGAGGCCATGGCTTTGACACCAGGCATCCGTCTCAGTGAGGCCCTTTTGTAGGATGTCAACATCGTTAGTAGTTTTGATTATGGCTCCTAGTTTGCAGTCATCTGTGAACTTCATTAGCCAAATACTTTTCTTGTTAGCCTGTACTTCAGAGAAGTAGATACCAAGTAGGAGAAGACTCAGGACTGAACCCTGTGGTACTCCACTTGTTACTGGTCTGAAGTCGGATTTGGAGTCTGCTACTTTCACAGGGTGGGTTCTGTCAGTGAGCCAGTTGGCAACCCATCTTGTGACATAGGGATTTATACCTAGTTTAGTGAGTTTATCTATAATTCCAGAGTGGGGGATGGTGTTGAAAGCCTTGGCGAGATTTAGATAGGCTGTGTGAACCACCTTACCCGGCTTTGGTCACTGCTTCAAAGAAGTCTATCAGGTTTAGAAGATATGATCTGCCTTTTACAAATCCAAATTGGGTGGGGTCCAGAGTTTGGAGATTACCAATGTCATTGTTTATAAGTTCCATGATGATATGTTCCATAGCCTTGCAGACCAGGCTAATGGGGTGGTAGTTCCCGGGGTCTGTGGTGACTCCCCCTTTGTGGAGTGCGATGACCGTCACTGTGTGCCATTCAGTGGACACAGCCTGAGGTAAGGCTATGATTGAACATGGTACTTAGGTGGGGTGCCAGTTCATTCTGTAGTTCATGTAGAATGCAGCCTAGGATGCTGTCAGGTCCCTTGGATGCTGTGTTCTTGGCTTTGGAGAATGCGGCTTTTACCTGTGCAACCGTGATTACAGGAACTTTGCATTCTTCTGGTATAGAGATGGGCCCTTTAGGGGGTGAGAGGGGGTAAAGTTAGCGCTGCACCTATATGCCAAGATGTGGGCAATATCAGTTGGTTCTGTATATTTAGTGTCATTGTGCTGTAACTAAGAGCAGATCTGAATGTTGCCATTGAAATTCTTGACATAGCTATAGAATGCTTTGTGGCTGACTTTAGAATCAGTGGCAATTTTGTTTTCATAACTAGCTTTGGAGGATTTTATGAGGGACCAGGGAGTTCCTCCAATCATGGGATTTTACTCTTTTTTACAACAGTTTCTTTCTTCTCTTGTAGAGTATGTTTATGGCAGGGGACCACCAGATTGGCTTCCTTTTTTAAGAGGATAGCACCTTGGTTCTGTTAGGGATTGCACAATCCATGCACTCGTGTAAGTGTAAAGTGCATTTGTGTAGGACTCAGCAGTCTTACCTCTATTGTCCGTCAGCATGGGTGTCGTGAAGTTTGCCACTTCTGTGTTAAGAAGCGTGAAGTTAGCTTTGGAGAAATTTTTTACAGTGGTTTCCCTAATAGGGGGTGGGGGTGGGATGTGGATGTCTAGGGTGATTAGCTTGTGGTCGAATCTGACCAATGTTGAACTGACCTCTGGTGTGGAACACCAGTTGCCCATGTTGGTAATGACCAGGTCTAGGATATTACTGCCGCTGGTAGGGGTGTGGATAAGTTGATTCAAGGCATTGGATTTTATGCACTCCAGAAAACATTGAGCGAAAGAGTTGCTACATGAGTAGTTTTCACAGTTAATGGTGGGTTAGCTGAAATTGCCCATTATTAGGGTGTTAGGTTGTACCCTAATATTTTCCAGTGTATTAAGAAATGAAGAGTGGGAATGATGGGGCATGGTGAGGGATCCGTAGCAAGCTACAATTTGGATTGCGATCTTGCCCAGAGTTAGTTGCACTTGGATAATCTAGGATGCATTATGCTGAGCAACTAGCCTGGCGGTGTGCATATCCTTAATGAATATGGACACGCCTTCACCTTTAGTGTTTCAGTCTATGTTAGGTGGCCGAATGGTGTAGTATGCATTATAGCCTGGTAATGCAGGGGTGCTCTCTGGAGCCTTGAACCAGATCTCTGTCACTACACAGATGTCGATGTTCTCCATTTTAAGGAGTGCTTCGAGTGAGTGCATTTTGAGGTTTAGACTTCTAGCATTGAGTAGCATTACCCTCAGATTTTGCTTGCTTGTACGTGTTACGGTGGTGAATTTGCCATTTGAACCTTGCCAAAAAAAGGCACTATAGGGGTGGCAAGAGCCTTAGCCAGTATCTGGAATCCCAAGGGTGACAGGTGCAGGCCATCTCTGGCAAAGCATCATGGTCTGTCGATCATGTCACCCTAGGCAGACAGATATTGGATCCCCTTAGAATGACACCAGAAGCTTAGCCAATGTTGAAGTCAATCATTTTGTTCTTGTACTGTGGTATCATTCTGGGTGCTGGCAAGATGCTACTCAGGGCTAGGGTCTTACCTGCCTGGGCTACAAGATCTGAAAGCTCTTCCATGTCTCTTTTCATGTAGTCCAGGGAGGTTCATCTCAAGTTATTCATACCAACATGACAGAGTCATTTTTGTACTTGTTGTGGAGTGACCTGTGTGCATGCATTATGTGACAGATCCTGGCACCAGACAGGCAGTGGACAGTAACTTTCTTCTTGTTTAGCCTGGTGAGTGGAACATCAGTGTGGCTGACTATAGAGTCACCTATGACTAGAGTGTTGGGTACGTTGTTATGCCTTATTGGCTGTGGTTGGGTGGCACACTGAGTTTGTGGGCTATGTGTCTTTTGGGTTGTGTTGTGGGGGTGGAGGTTTCTTGCGTTTCTGCGTTGGAGGTCCTCTGTTGCTTGGGCAAATTTTTATTGAGAGCATCCACAAATTTAGGTGTGTGTTTTGTGTTTCTATGTGTGTGTTTTGGTGGTGTAAGTTTTGGTGGACTATGTGATGAGTGTGGTGTGGTGTAAGTGTTTACCTTCTCCTCTTGACTGACTAGTTCAGTCTTGGGTGAAGAGAGCTTTGCTTCCAATTTGGGTATGTAAGTGCATCTCTCACAGGTTGTATTGTTGGGTGGTAGGAGGAGAGGGTTGTCTGTGTACATGAGGCCATTGCTGCATTGCCTCAAGATGCCCAGATTCACCAGGTAGACAGGACAAAACACCGGGACCTGACCCTTAGACATGCCTAGATAGGTGCTAATTTATTAAATACTAAAAACTGTTTTCCTCTAGACAAGTGAGGAAAGTTGAGTACTGTAGTAATTTGTAACTTTTTTAGTGATTACAACAAGTTCTGAACAAGTGCTGAGCTCAAACAGATTTGATTGCTAAAACTAACCTGGCTAGTTCTAAGGGAAAATTCGAAGAGCAGACTTTATGGCACTGGGAATACTTTAACCCTAGCTAAGCAGTGATTTTTTAGATAAGCTATCTAGTGCTTGCCACTCTCACTGATAAGCTAGAAGGCTTCCCTATAACACAGAAAGGCTTGGTGTCTCAGAAACCTATTAGTAAAAATGATGCCAGCCAGACCACACAACCTGTACCTCACCATGTAGTGACTGTGGACTATGTGCACCAGACAGAGTTAGCCCTGAACTACAGGTCTATCAACTGCTGCATGCATAAGGTAAGTCACTCTCCTTTAGACCACTTGTAACAGGTACTACTATATGGTAGCATATATATGGACCTGCGGTATGTATACAAGGGAATATAGTGGGCTGTATATACTATGCTACTGGGCTACTTGCAGAGATCTATAGTGGGCTACTGGGCTACTTGTACAGATCTAACAGCCACTTGGGACAACAAGTACTGTGTTTACTAGTATTTTTCCCATAATATCCACTAGGCCACATGGCTGAAAACTCCACAATGTTATTCCAGGAAGATGTACGACCTGTCTATGCTAGCAGAGTATAGGCTGGTCATCCCCCACCCCAAACACAGCAGTGTTTGCATACAACTGATGTAAGAGTAAGTCTGCAATGATATACCAGCAGACCAGACAATTCCTGTATGTTGCTGATAGTGTGAGGAATGAAACCTCTCTGTCTGGCGACTGGTGTGACTCACTGGCCAGGGACAGTAGCATGCATGATGGTGCTGATAGTACGAACCTGGTAGCAGCAAACATCTTTTGCATGTCAGGTGCTCATATGGTGGTATTCCCACAGACTCTCATAAACCCTCAATCCGTTACTGCAAGAATCCTGGACAAAGCCAGTCTGAATGGTGGCACAGAGGGCCATACCTACAGACAGACATTATACATGCTCTGAATAACCTACCAAGTGACTAGTATAAAAGCCAGCTGCAACAGTTCAGATTAGCTGCAGGATGTAAAGGCTACCACTTAAATGTGTCAGTAGTTACAACAAGACTGTGACTGCTGTTGACAGTATAGTACTGGAAAACCACAAATGTATGAGGAACATAGCAGACATATGGGGCGAAATGCTGGACAGTCTGGAAAAACATGTAAGGTATGCAGACTGTCACTGTGTGCGTGGGGTTACATCATGTACCCCAGTCACATCATAACTCTCAACCTCAGAGCAGGAAATCTGGCCAAAGCCATGAATAAAAGTGGGATCACGACCCAAAAATAGGGACAGGTTGTAAATATTTGCTTCTACAAATGTAGAATGCAGATAGAATAACATGTCTTACATTAGCATGGATTTTGTGATGTGTATGTAGTCTAAAACTCAAACATCTGTCATTATTTATTGACTTCACTCTTCACTGATTTGCCACTAATATGTCAGAAAACCACAATGTTATGTGAAACAGACCATAAATGAGGCATACTTCTGGACAGTCTGTGAAGCTCTGTACAGTTGTGAGGTATAAGTCACATATTAAGGTCAGCAAACAGCTGGGGAATGCCTTGGACAATATCATGGAACTGCAGTACTGTGGTAACAGGTGCAGCAGCCAATGGCCTGCAACACACATAATCCCGGACTGGAGTGCAGGTAACTCTAGCCTGGACTCACCATGTAAGTACTGACAATCATACTGGGCATGCTCCTACAGTTAGCTAAGTTGAGCCCAAGTTTATTGCCTCTAACACCCAAAGACCTGCTATGTGGAAATATGTCTGTATATACATACAGCTACGTATACATATCTGTGTTTCTCTATCCCACTCACACTTGATTAGTGTCTCTATCAATATGTGGCATATATATATATATATATATATATATATATATATATATATATATATATATATGTGTGTGTGTGTGTGTGTGTGTGTGATAACAGGTATATATAGCTATAAAAATTACAATGATACATAGACTCCCCACATGTATCTACATAACACATTTACATAATGTACACGCACAACAATATTTCAGGAGACATCCCTGTAATACACATTTATATAGATATGAGTGGGATGTATGAATGTCATCACATATCCCAGAATGCTGGGGTTATCTGCACTTACACATCACATCAGTTGTCTGATGGAACCAGAAAAGGCTGCAACAGTACATAATCCACTCACCTCAGACCCTTGTGCCTGTGGACTGTCTCCCTGTAGACAGACACATACAGGTACACAGGTGGTGTAATGTATAATGGGTGCAACACATGTCTTGGACAGGCCATATTGACCCTGGCCGCATATTCACCTGTCAATCTGCAAACAGCCACATATGGCCAGACTGGTAGGTGTACAAACATAGCAGAGATATTACCAGATATTCCACCCCTAGGATACTAGGTACAATTACAGTACCAAGCAGTATCACTCTGCAGGCTACCCATGCTGTCTAACACAAAGCCACAAGTACTGTGCCTGCATCAACATATACAACAGACATACCCTGTGGCACCTGTGTTAAGTACTATGAGCTGCAGTGTGTAATACTGTGTAATACTAGATAGGTATGAGTTCTAATCTCACATCATCCAACTCTGTGTGTGTGTATCAATATATCTCCTGGCAGAAGTATGGGGATGCCCATATGGGCTATCGCCATGCAATGATATGCATTTTATGGCTCTGTGACTTGCTGCTGGCCTCTAAATTCCCAACTCTACAAGGCCTGCTAATGTTATCCACCTTACGAGCACTGGCTGACAATATGATAACAGATATGCTTCATGGTACATGCAATAAATACTACAAGTTATACTGGGCACTACTAGGTAGACATGGGGTTCTCATGTCACATCATCCAACTTGTGTGCATAAATATATCCCCATGCAGAATGTTAGACAAGCCTGTATGGGCTATCTCTGTTCAATGGTTATGCGTTTTATGCTTGGTGACTAGCTGTGGGCCTCAACATTGGCTTCCTTTACAAGGCCTGCTGATGTCATCCACCTTAAGAGGGCTGGCTGACACTCTGATATCAGATAAAATCTGTGGCACATGCGAGAAATACTGCAAGCTCTAGTATTACTAGATAGGTAGTGATTCTAATCTCACAGTATCCAACTTGTGTTTGCGTGTGTAAATACAGACATGGCCATCTGGCCTATCGCTATGCATTGGTTATGCATTTTATGGCCCTGTGACTAGCCGCTGACCCTAAATTTTCCTCATCTACATAAGCATAATTGGTGTCTGCCACCATCTAGACTTGTACGTGCAGAATACCCAGGTGACACATATCAAGGGTAGCAGACCTTGTCAGACAGTATGAAAGCATGATGACGCTGACTGTCCCCATTGTCCCTGACAATCTGTTTGACACATATGCACCTAGGGAAACATGCACATATATTGGCATATCTTGCTGATGTCATATTTCTACTGTGCTGTCTTGACATCCTGTGCTGCTGCATTGCTGCCATGTGTCCATAGTTAAACAACTGAGACTCCTGGGGCACAAACATACACAAGTCCATGACATACCTGTCAGTCTGTAACACTACTGCCAGTGTAGCATTAGGCAACAAAGATACACAAAGTTTGATGTGTACTCATGCATACAGTACCTGCCATGGCCCACAACAACTGCCATGGCATAACACTACTGCACTACACAAACACATGTAAAGTAATATAGTCAACCTCTGCATCACACACATTTGCAGGTCCCTGCATCGATGGCATGGATAGCAGGGATCTGGCACAGATATCATCATATGCACAGGTTGTGGTGTGGGAGTGGCAGAGGCCTAGGTTGTGCCAAACAGTTGACAGCATGTGTGTGAGTCTGGAAGGGTTGCTGGTTAGATGGGCCATGGAGAGGTGCCACGTGCATGCCTGTTGGTGTCCTGCATGTAGTAGTGTTGTTGGAGTGTGTGCATGTACACAGTTAAGCCCAGTGCTAGCTCTAGATGTGTGTATGGTGGAGAGCTGTGGACCTTACTTGATCAAGTGGACAGTTCACTTTCTCGGGCCATGAACATGGGAACTGGCTTCACCAGGATTAGCACGGACATCACCATCCCAAGGTCAGATGTGGTGCTAGTACCTGACAATAACTGCTGTCTGCTGGGCCTGTGTTCCTCACATGACAACACAGGACCACGTGCCCATGGTGTGACACATCATGGTGTGGACAGCACACTTCCTTCTATAGCACTGGATGTAATGTCACTATGGGAGTGTGTGTGTGTGTGTGTGTGTGTGTGTGTGTGTGTATGTGTGCATGGCCATGAGTACTCTCAGCAGATGGTGTCACTGGCCTACATCCACATGTCCAACACCCAGCTCCAACCAGATCTTCCAGTACAGACAATGTGTGGTCAATGACAGACACTGTCTTACACCACCATTTATCCACTACATCAGTGAAACATTCCAGGGCTTCACCCATGCAGTGGAGGCAGTCAAGTGTGTCTAACTGTGCTGCATCCATAACCCTAATCATCCATCTGGTGTTGCATTCTGAACATGCCTGTGCCTCCATGACAGCCCAAAACATGCAGCAAGTGACCCGTGATGTGACACCTGCAACAGCAGTCATCCTTCAAGTACCATCATCAATCTGCCTGTGTGGGACCTTGCCAGCTCTCTGGCTATGGTCTGTGTCTACACTCACTGACACCATAGTTCTCACACTGTCCTGTACTATGTCACCACCCCGACTGTTTAATATCTTTGGCCTCTGATGACTGGGTATGTGTGGGCATACTGTCTGTGTGCTGGGACAATGGTGGCAGAAGGACGTCAACCTCTGGGACATATTCAGCCCCTGACAACCCCACCTGTGTTTCACTATGGCCACCATCATCATCAGAGTCCGATGAAACACTGACATCAGGTTGTGAAGGGGACAGAATCCAACCCCCCTGTTCACCTGTGAGAAGCAAGACAAACGCAGTACATTACCACCTGCACTGTTATGTATGGTAATCCACACAGACTCATACAGATGAGGATCCACAACTATATTACATGTCCCACATCTTCTGATCCTATGCACAACACACAAACTGACAACAACATACACAGACAAGTTAGGCCCTTTATAAAATGCACATCACCTACACCCGGTTAACATTGCCAGTACAATACACCTGTGTACAATATGACAGTGTATGTGATAGAACTACACATTAACACCCAGTACACCTATCCTAAGAATGATATGCCAGTTGTAGTATCACTGCCTCAGATATGTACCATCTCTTTATGTATTTGAAAAGGCATCTTGGAGTAATTGCCTCATGTATAGCAGACTGTGTACTCACTCATAACTATAAGTGCAAATGTGTTAATGTTTGTACAAATACACACCTGTGATTACTCGATGTATGCACTGTAGTTAACTGTTCCAGAATGGAATATACAAACATTCTACTCTGGCTAACCAGAAAAGTTCTACACAGGGCAAAATGTCAGCCCTTAACTTTCTTAAGGTATATATGAGCTGTAACACAACAGTATCACACTTACCAGGTAAAAGACCACAGACTTTGGATACTCCTGATGGACATATGAAAAGGTGAGGGAGAGGTATTGTCATCACCACCAAATGTTGCAGCGCTACAAGGTAATATGTGCATATATCCACATGTACAGTAGCTACTGTATATGTGGATATATGCACATATACAGTAGCTACTGTGATAATGGCTATATTGCTGACATTCTGAGTATGTGTGCACAACTGTGCATAAAAATCCCAATGCCCCCATACAGATACACCTGATATCCATGTACTGGTATATACAGTCTGCCACAGTGACTGATATAGTATTACACTGGTGAACACAATAGGCTTTCCTGGACATTCTTCTTCTGTAAATGCTGTGGCACCCACCTCCAGGATGTATGGCGTGATGGATATGTGGGAGCTGTTGGTTGATCTTAGGTTTGCCAGGAATTCCTCTGTGGCTAAGAGTGGTTGTCCCATCACTAGCCCTCCACCAGTGATAGCACGATCCCTGGTAGCAGCAGCTGCCCTTTGCCATGCAGCATTCACCATATCTGTGGCCTTGTGTCAGACCTGCTCATAGGTCCTGTTCTGTTGGCCAATCTGATTAACTGTCCGCACAAGGTCTGCCCACAATTCTGCCCTCTGTTCATGATTGTGCCAACCCCTGGGAAGCAAGATATGATGGTGGTGTCTGAGACAATCCATTATGATGTCATTCTCTGCAGCTGAGAATGGTGGATGTCTCCAGTGATATATGGTTCCTGCTGAAACACAGCAAGAGGGGAACACATTACAGGACCAGCTATGTGGGCATCCACTATGTACAGATCTTGATCTCCCATAGTGGCCTACATTATCTACTGCTCCTTTGCACGTCATACCCACAGTCTGGAAACACACTACATGTGTGGATATCACTAAGATAGTAACAATACTGGATTATGTCCCTATGTGTTTTGACAGATTCTGCTGTATGTCCCTACACCCATCACTGCAGTGTACTGTGGTGTGTCCCCTACAGGAAATTCCCACTAATATGTCATACAGCCACTGTCAGACAAATAGCAGTGTGCTATTACAACTATATGGGGTCAGTCCAGCAACACCAGTGTGCCACAATGACAGAAAGCAATGAAAACCTGCTGTAGTATATGTTCCCTGTAGGCATCACACCTCTCAGATATACAGATGTTTGTAGAATGTCAAGATGTTTGCTTCATAGATGTGGTCCATTTCACACAAACTTGTGGATGTCTGACAAATGGTTGGGCAATCATTGATGGCTGGTGTCAGAAAATAAAGACAGAATCTAACTTTCACATGTCGTGCCACTCGGAAAACATTTATGCTACAGTAATATCTGTTAGTCTATTCATGTTCTTACTTTGTACAGGCAATATATATACTCTGTCACTGAGTTTGGGCCTTTGACACTCCATTAATTATGGCTTTGTCCTAATTTCATGCTGTAGGAGGTTGACAGGTATGTTAGGCATAGCTCTCAACCAATCATAGACAAATGTCAATGAAACAGGGACTTAGCCAGTGTACATCAGGGATATTAAGGGACACTTTTACAATGTTAGGGCTATTTATGTGACATATTGACAGAATGAGAGGAGGTGATTACAGTACATCCTTTGATGTTACAGCAGTGCACTGTCTTACTTATTGTTACAATGTATTACATGTAATCCATTATCTTTTCTACAAAAACTGACCCTTGTCAGAGGGACTGACAGGGATAGAGCTAAGATGTGATTAAAAGCAGGAACAGTTGAGAGGCATGCCTGTAGGTGTAGGACAGCTGCATATCAATGACATGTCAATACCATAGATCTAAGACAAGCCTAGTGCTGTAATCCCTATTCCCCATACCTCCATCCTTCCATCTGCATCCTGTTATATGGAGAAATCTATTACATAACTGGTGGAGTGCAGGATTCCTTTTTTGAATCTTTCCTCTAGAAATGCTTTGGACATATGCTGTCAGTGTGACTGAAATATAATACAGACTTGTTCCCCATAACCAGTTGCTTGCCTTTTGAAGGTAATGCTCATTAACAGGTAATTGCCTCTGCACCTATCTGTAGCTCAGAATTGCTAATTCCAGCCAAAACAGCTATATTGCACTATCATTAATCAATGATATGCCACTTCAGTGCAATATATAAGGCCTTCTTGTAGGCCTTGGCCTCTTTCTTAGTTTTTGAGATGGACATTACTGAGGTATGGAGATTACAGCATCACAAAGGGTAGGTACAGATACTGTCCACTGTAGAGATTTATGAAGTATGTACACATTTTTGCCTCATATGTTTACTCAGTGTCCCATGACATTGTGGTCATCTGACATGGGCTGAGTTCAGTAACTGAAGAGAGATATATGAGAGTCACACTTCATACCTATCAGAATATACATACTAATACAGTAGTTGGTATTCTCTCAACTTACTACTTTTGTAGGAGCAAACTTTTAAATATGTCCCTATCTCTGGGCCTTTGACCCACCCCCATTATGTATGGTTGTGTCTGGATCCCTTGTTCTAGGGGGTTGGGAGGTATGGCAGTTCTGTAGCAGCTACCTTACCATATAGCTGTGTATGCTACAGAATGCAGCTCCTGCTGCAGCCTAGAAAACATAGCGGGGACTGTGAACAGTTTGGAGGCAAGCAAGATGTATGTGTAACTGTGACAGCTGTGTCAGCTCTGTCAATACAGCAGAGCAAGAGTAAGCGTACCCTTTACAGTCTAATTGAGGCATGTGCTTAAGGTACATCTGTTATGCAACAGTGCCAATAACAGAAAAGTAGGTGACATATAGTTAGGCTATATGGATATGTGCAGTGTGTCTCTCCCTGTAGGCCTTTGACCTGCAAAAATGTGTTCCAGATCATTAAGTATCAGTAACCTGGGGGGATTAAAACTGCATGACTCAGCCTTTACTTGCTGTCTTTATAACAATGTAACTGGAGTGCAACACAACACTGGATTTGAACCCAGGACTGTGTGGCAAAATGTAATGCATGGTAGGCATTTAACAGAGTGACCTATTGAGACACTACAACAGCATGTGCATTTGCAAGATATATGTGCACATATAGGTATTACTGCTCAATGCTAGGAGCCTAAACAAAAAACTCCACTCCCTGGAAGCTCTCTTTAACCTAGAGAATGCTGATGTCTGTGCGGTCTCTGAGATGTGGTTTAAAGTCACCAACAGTGCAGGGTTATAATGCCTTACACACATTTAGACCAGCTACTTCACAGGCAGGGACTAAAGGTGGAGGTGTCTCTATTTACATCAAAAATAAATATACTTTAAGGCTGGTCAAACAGGACAATGCACTTGAGCTGCTCCATGTTCAAATCACCATAGGTAAAATCCAGTACCAGTTCCTTGCAAACTATAGGTCCCCCTCTATGACCCAGAAAACCCATACCATGTATTTAAACTTATTAGAAACACTAACCATCCAACCCAATACCATATTCATGGGTGACTTTAATTACACCGCTACTAACTGGGAATCCTATACAATATGAAACATAAATGCACAAAGATTCATGGATTTTGTAAACGCAAACACCTTGGACCAGATAGTCAATACACCAATCAGAGGTGCAACCATACTGGATCTGATCTTCACTAATATGGGAGAGTGCTGCACACCCCCTACTGTAATGCCTTCCCTGGTAAGGACAGACCACAAAATGGTCTCCTTTGAAGTAAAAATAAAACCTTGATCCCCAAGCTAAACTGGGAATATTCAGGAACTATTCTAAGGCTAACCTCATGCTGTTAAGTGAGAACCTGGAAAAAGTTCAAGCCCCTATAAACACTGAGAACACTTCTGCTATGCAGAACTGTTCACTGAAACCCTGTGCAAGCATGTTAATAGCTGCAAAGAGGCAGCTGTACCCACCAGGAAGAAGTACAGAACTAACTCAAAAAACAAGCCACCCTGGTGGAATCGCAAAATCAATCAGATGTATAACGGGAGGAAGAAAATCATGGCATCCAGCAGGATAAAAACACTCTCATTAAACTAACAACTCAGAGGACAAATTAAGTCTACTAAAGCCAAATTTTAGGCAAGTTTGGCCTCCCAGGCCAAGGCCAAGGACAATGCAAAGTATTCTTTAGCTATGTCTGCAACCTCAAAGGCAATGCATAATTGTGTGCAGGGCTCATTGTAAATGGAGCCATCTATACTGAGCTAGAATATATAGCAAACCTCCTGGCTGACAAATTCAGCTCCAACTTTACAGGTCCTTAATGCTCTCTCTAAGACCAAGAACACTGTATCAATGGGCCCAAAAATACCCTAGGATGCTAAACAGCATGAAGCATGACTTATCTGGGCCTCTGGAATTACTATTTAACTGTAGCCTCCAAAATGGCTTTGTGCCTCATGAATGGGAAAGGCAACAATCATCCCTCTGCACAAAAGTAGGCCATCTACAGACCCTGGAAACTACAGACCCTTAAGTCTCATTAGTCTTATATGTAAAGCCATGGAAAGAATTACCATGGAGATGATCAAACAAGATATAGTAAACCTCCAGACACTGGACCCAACCCAGTTTGGGTTTGTCAAGGGCAGATCATGCCTACCCAACCTGGTGGACTTCATTGAGAAGGACACCAAAGCATTGGATGAAGGCAAAATCATTCACACTACCTACCTTGATCTGGCCAAGGCATTTGACACAATACCCGACTCAGACATTGTTGACAAACTCAAGAGGTTAGGTACAAACCTGTATGTCACTCAGGACATAGCCAACTCGCTCAGAGACAGGACCCAGGAAGTTAGAATTGGAGAGTACACCTCTAAAAAGAGGTCAATCACAAGTGAAGTCCCTCAGGGATTAGTCCTTGAACCATTCCTTTTTGGCATTTACTTCTCAAAAGTCATGGCCAATGTCAATGGTCTCTGGCTGACAACATTTTCAGATGATTGCAAATTAGGAGTTGTCATTGAATCTCACACTGACACAAATGTTCTCCAGGAGGGGTTGACACAGACAAACAATTGGTGTCAGAATGATGGGCTAAAAGTAAATGCCAAGAAATGCATAATAATATCCTTTGGGAAGTCACCCATCCTTAGTAACTATCATATTGACAACACACCCCTTAGAGCTGACCCAGTAGTCAGGGACTTAGGGACACATATAGATAGTAATCTAGCCTTTAATCATCACATGTCTACAGCTGTGAGGAAATCATTCTATGTTGCAAAACTTATAAACAAAGGTATGGCATTTAAGTCCAAGGAAGTCATTGTTCCACTGTATTTGGCATTCATCAGAGCTATCATTGAGTACAATGCCCCCTTTGATATGTACCTAACCAGGCATATCCAACAACTGGAATGTCCACAGAGGTTCCTCACTAAAAGAATACAGGGTGTAAGTAATATGTCCTATGCAGACCACCTGAAGGCCCTATCCCTGTATTCTGTCTCCTACAGGTTTTTTTGCCAGACCCCACTCTGATGGATCTCCTGCATATCCACAAAACAAACATTACCAGAGTTACCCATTCAAAAGACTTAAACCTTGTGTGTGATATAAACAGGACCTGCTGGAGAGATAGGTGTGTATCCCAGAGATTACACCATCTAAGGAACAGGCTCCCCATCTATGTAAAGCAGAGTTCCTCCCTAATCCAATTCAAGTGCAACTTGGGCAACTGGATGGGAAACCAGAAATTCATCCCTGGTTTGTCACCTATGTCTCTGATGCAAACAGGTAACCTGTAAATGGTTCATCTCCCAGGCCCGTGCTTATACTTATCAAGGGTATCAGAACTTGTCAGAGATTTGTGATGCATGGCTAGGCTTAAAAAGGCCCTTGTGCTCATTAGCCTAGTAAACACCTATGAATCTATGAACTTATACAGGCTATAAGAAACACCTCTACATCCATGAATATGTAAGTGGCTTTATATGGTTGTATTTCTGCACCAGAGTCCCAGTTGTACATGTACTTTGCCATTGCTGCCTTAGCAGGTGTCTTTCCACAAGTTACTGATAAAAGGGCACATATACCTACTATCACAGGCCTCACTTACATCCATTAGTATATGTATTTCTAATTATTTAGTATTGCACCAAAGTCCAGGGTACATTCCCCATTTTCACATTAGTGTTTTATTTCAATTACGTGCATAAAGACTATAATTAGCAATCAGTATGTTATGCTGGAAACACCTATATAACTTAAGACCTTTGTAGTGTAGTGGGTTAATTCAGTGTGCTGTAGTTGAGAGTGGCCAACACTTGGCAGAGGTGTTTACTGCCTACATCTGAGTAACAATGTAATAAACACATATAGTCGTTAATAGCTCATTTAAGCTGAGCTAAGCAGTGCAGCACACAGCACTGTGTAACTCCTTGCAAATCCACCCTAAAAAAAAAAAAGAAAAAGGGGGAACTTGTGAAAAGGGGGCAAGCAGGGAGAAAACACTGTGAAAGGCAGGTAGAGATGTGCAGGAAGGGTGTAGGAAAGAACCATAGTTATCCATTTCTTTTACAGCAACATCTGTGCATTTTGACAGGTTTTGTAGATGAATCTGGACTCTCAAACCCCAGAGAGAGGGGTGAGGACAACATAAATGTGTTGTCAAGCCAATTGACAGAAATTAATTGTGTCCAGTGGACAAATGTGCAAAATGGAGATCTATGTATGCGGCAATATTCTTTTTTGTGGGACAGGTGCCCACTTTTTTTTTTAAGGGGAAAATAGAATGTTGGGGAAGGGACATAGGTACATGTGGGGAGGTACGTTGGGTAGAAGAGGATGCGATAGCAGACAAGACAGACAAGACAGCAGACAATGGAGGTGTGTGACACATGAAGGGGGTAAACACATTGGATGGGGAAAGTGTTGTGGAATCGGAGATGCACGTGCTTCCAGAAGGCAGCAGTCTGACTGACATCCTTACCTATGGGCAGTAGACATTGATCCTTCACTGCCCCGAAGGTGGTTGTGCTGGATGCTGGGTGCCGAGGCCAGCCTGCCCCACCAAATTGGCTAGTGTGCACTCATTCTGGTGCAGGCAATGCTCATAGGTCCAATGAACAATCCTGTGGACCATGACAGCTAGTTGCTCTTGGGTGAATGGACCCTCTCCACAAATGCTCCCAGGGGGAGGCCAGGCCACATCCCCTGAGGCAATTCCACTCAACGCCACAGGTGGTGCAGAGGCAACAGAGGGGACACCACAGGCCTGAGTCCCTAATGTGCCAGGACCCAGTGCCATGGCTATTTGAGGCAAGGTAGGCAGACCACCAAGAACAGGCCTACCCTGACATGCTGTGGGATGGAGGTACAGCAATAAGTATAGGTTAGTTATGAACAAAACATTGTTAGTAATAACAGCATGCCAGAAAAGTGGAAATAACCCAGTTACATATATCAATGCATATTATGTGAAACACAACAATAAATAACAGAACAGTCAGTATGTTAACAGCATGCCAGTAACAGTTACAGCATAAGGCCAACAAAATAGGTAATATAACAAGATATGTTAATATACAATCATAATAATACATAGCAATAATAAAACACATGCCCCAAAATACAGTTAATGTAACAACATATGTTAGTAGTAAACCATAACCAATGAATAACAATAATAAATAAAAGAAGATAAGTGGTTGGGAGAGAAAGAAAAACAGTCCATTAGTACCATTATAGGCTATTTACTTGACATCAGTACTACTATCTACTCTACTGGTCTATCCTTTCTTTATGTATACAAGTCCCCTATAGCTGCTGTAGCACATACAGACCTTTCAAGCTATTTGCATGGGACAGTATGGGTGAAGCAGTAACAACTGCAGGTACACAACTACACAGAACATATGCACATCAGATGGACCTATATAACTCCCAAGGTGTACTGTGGGCTATTGTAGTGATACTATGCAATTTAGGTAATCATTTTGATGTTAATCCTGTGACAGATGGAGTATGCAATACTAATTACATTACGTGACAATGTGACAGTTGAGAGACATGTATGTGTACAGTGCAGAAACTAAACAACTATCATGCCTTGCTTGGTAAGCATGGGGATAAAACCCAATAGCAGCGACTGAGGAGGATACCTGCATAGAATGTATGAAATGACTGCAGCAACTTTTAACAGACACCCCAGGCATACAGCTATACCAAGATTACATATTTTATTTCTTTTCTTAGATATATATATATATATATATATATATATATATATATATATATATATATATATATATATATATATATACATCCTTTATTTTATGTTATATTTTCACATTCTTGCTAATGTTTTTAACAGTTTGTGACTTCTAAACACATGATTATTTACTCATAATATGGGCTACCTCAGCCATTTACCAGTACTTCCTTTAGAGAGAGATTATGTAAAGATTACATGACTAATACTGTGGTCTGTGTGTGACAAAATGTTCTGCATACATAAAACAAACTGAACTCCTGAGTCATTGCTGATTGCTCACTGACTGATATTTGTCTAGAGCTCATCTGGAACCAAAATCTGACCTGGTAGTACTACAGATATATACTAGACTGCAGTTACAGTAGAATACAATGCATGAATTTCAAGCATGACAGAGATAGTAGGTAATCTATACATTGATATATAGAATGCAGGTATACACAATATATTGTTAATGGGTTGAAATATCTGTGAAGTCAACAAACAATATCAGATCATGGGTTGGCTACCTCACCCATATACCTTGTTTATCTGCTGTTTTTAGATGACAAAGCATTATGTGAACAATACTGGCCTAGAAACAGCCTTGAACAGTATTATATGTGTTAAACAATACATTTGGCAGGCATTATATTTGCATTCTACAGCTATAACAGTGTTATACTTGTCTGCAGTACCTTACCTTACAGCCTGAATGCATACAGGTCTACTGCAATGGTTAAAACAAGACAATCCTGATGTACACAATTTTCCTTGATGTTATTGGTATTGGTTCATATGCTATTGCAGAACAGTTGGCAGCATTCATTTCTTGCAGAAGAGCTCTAATTCCACCTTTATTGCACTACAGACTTTAATGTATATACATCAGTGCAGGTACTGGTATTGCTTTGAGCATTTTATTGCACAACAGTTGTCATTATTCAGGTCTTGAATGACAGATCTAGTTCCACATTTATTGCACTACAAACTTTATTGCATATACTTTAATGCAGATAATGATATTGTTTTCATGGTTTTATTGCACTGCAGCTGGCATTATTTATTTATTACACTACAGCTGTAAGTCCACATTTATTGCAATACAAACTTTACTGTATATACTTTATTGCTTTAATGCTTTACTCTTTCTTGCTTATTTCAGTACAGTTAGCATAATATATCCATGCTCACCACATCCACGGCATAACCTGGACAGGTGCCTAGCATGTACCTCGATGTTGCGAGCCCTATCCTCTGCAGCTGAGAGAGAAGCACACCATTATGCATACCAGTTTAGCAGGCATTCAGATTAGATATTGGTGCAACCGAAGTAAATTTACTTACAGATTTGAGGGTTATTCCCTCTCCGAGCTTCCTGGACCCAGGTGTCTAGAAGATCCCCCTTTCTTCACTGCAGGGCATCATGGTGGTGAGGACACTACTCACCTGTGTAGGTGATAGCAGTAAAACTGGTGAGTTCCCTTGCCAGCCAGTCCCAGGCCTCTGCTTTACACTCTGAGCCCTGTAAACCTCCCTGCAGCAGGCAGTCATCATGTTTTTTTTACTAGTAGTCAATCCATGACCCCAGACTCCAGAATGTCCCAAATCTGCACCTGGAAGTGCACATCCTCACCAGCACATGCAATATTACCCTTCAGAGACAGAACTCCAATGGATTATGCTGTATTCCCACCTACTGGACTTAATATAGCCTGTTTTCCTGACCTTTCACAACACTGGGCAACATTTAAAAAAGTGTCACATCACTTAGCAGCATGTAACCCAGTGTAGCCGAGATGAGCAGTGTGAAAACTTAAAGACCCATATACTTAGCAGTGCTTAGCAGTGCATAAACCTGCCAAGCAGATCCGTACAGTTTATAAACATTTTCAGCCATTATTGTGTTTATGCTGTGCTTAGCAGGTCTTAGCAGAGCTCAGTGGAATACAGCGGGCCAGAATTTAAAAATAATTGGCATAATTTGCATTTCAAAAATAAATTCTTATTTTCCCTTCCATGTATTCAAACCCTGCATCTACTGTAGCTCTACCCATTTTGCTATGAGGATACATGGAGCTCTGATATACGATTACATTTACCTCTGAGCTACCTATAAGCACTGCTGAGCAGTGCACCATGCCACACAAACCTGCTCAGCTATGCTTAAACATGACATTTAAATAAATAATTAAATGCACCCAGTTTCTATTTTTAGATGTCTGGCAGGCATCTCAGTGCCATCTAACATTGCTGTGTTCCATGCCATGCCATGCAAACATGCTATTTTAAAAATAAAAAAAAAAAAAAAACAACAACACTTAAAACAATAAGATAACACTGACATAATGCAATTAAACAGTGCAAGGAGTGTCTTACTCATCTGCAAACAGTTGGCACTACACTTCCTACACTGATTTAATAGCCATGTTCTACAGCTATCACTCGCCAAAATGCCATGATTAATATGCATGATGCACTGCTGAGTGGGAACCATGTACAAGGACATGGTAAAATTTCATGTAGGCTTTACAAACTATACCTACACAGATCCTGGGGACAGTTATGTGGTTTAAGTCAATGACTGGGGGTCATTATGTACAGGCGTTCAATATACCTGATAAGATATTAGCTATGATGAATATATAAAAATGCTTTGGTACGTTTTCTATGAATGCATGTGTGCTCATGTGTGTGTGTGTGTGTGTGTGTGTGTGTGTGTGTGTGTGTGTGTGTGTGTGCACGTGTGTGTGTGCATGTGCAAGCATATATATATATATATATATATATATATATATATATATATATATATATATATATATATATATACATACATACACATACATATATATGTATGCATATATAGGCCATAACAGAAAAAGTCTAAAACTTTGAAAACCACTCTATGAAACTCCTGGACTTGTCTCCCCCAAGACCCATGTCACTCCTACAGGAGCAACATTTGCACCCATTCCTATGCTCACAGTGGCAGGGGGATTAAGTAAAAAAAAAAAACCCAAACACATAATTTCTGCAGGGGGGTAAGCCCCCCTGCATCCCCAGTACCCCTCTATTTAAATAAACCAACTCCGAGATCGAGCTACAGTGGGGAAAAGGGAAATCTCCTGTTCCACACTGTATGCAGAAGCAGGGAATGGGAGCTCTCCCATTTCCTCGCTATAGTGCAATTACGAAGATGGTATATTTAATTCAGGTTTTCAGTAATTCGATATTGTGACGTGGAACTATATATATATATATATATATATATATATATATATATATATATAAAATATAGGTTTACTATCATAAAATCGAAATTCAGAATGTAAATCTCTTACTTTCACTAATCAGATTGTCGAAATTCAGATTCAGTTGTTATTCAGAATGTTGAATATAACCATTTGTGCGAAAATTCGAAATGAAATTGAATGTGTGTGAATGCTCCTGTCACTGATCATGTTTAGCATGAAATTTCCATTCTTGAATACATATTAATGACCAAATTGTTATAAATTTCACATTTTTATGTGAATTGTGAAAGAAGCCATTAACTTAAATACTACCATTCACAGAAACTGGTGTGTATTAATCCACCATCCAGTGCAAACTGAACATGTTGAAAATGTGTTAGAGAACTAGGCCATTCATCCAGTCAAATGTGCATGCTACCATACAGAAGGCAGCAGTATATGTGCTAACATTGCACATTAAATCCTTTGTAACTGTTAAAATGAGCAGTGCATAGCAGCTAGTTTAGCTAGTCCATGTGAGGTCATCTCATCCCTGCGTTCTAATAGTCACATGGACTGGGATTATTTATCATGTAATCATCTCTTTTTAGGAGATGATGGAACATATGACAGTAAAAAACTTTTCAAATCTTTCAAATGATTTTGTTCTAAATGGATGGTATGCAAGACATCCATGATAAATAACTGCTTTTTACCTAGCAAACTTCATAACTGCCATTGCCATCCCTTCACTGTATTCTGGCTTCTAGGATAACCACGTAAGCAGGTTTCCTAATGGTTCCAGAATGTCACGTCAAATAATGGAGGTAGTCTTTCACAGGTAGCACTTCTTATGCCATACCTTCTTGGTTGCCCTAGAATATAATTGTTATGGAAGAAATCATATAATGGTTGTCCAGCATCAGGCATGTTCATAGGTTAGGTTCATAGGTTAGTAATAGGCTAACTGCCCTTGTGAGCCATTTTAAGCCTAGCCAATTATCCCCAGGGAGATTCAAACCCTGTACCTTGTGTTTGTAAGGCAAACACCTTAACCATTAGGACACCCTCCCAACCCCTTCAGCTGAAATGTCTTCCAAAGTAGATAGCACTGACTCAGGGGATAAAAATGTTAAAGCAGGTATCTTCTTGCAAAGTAGTGCAAATTGTTTATCATTTCCGAATAAAGATGCCAACCTCAACTTCTGGAGTTGGCACCATACTAGCTGGCAAAGGTGGAACCAGCAAACCTTAGGCATACTTTCTTGGAAATTCCTAGATATACAACTCACTGTCCCTTTTTCAAAATTGCTTAAAATCATGTTTGGTTTTAAGTCAAGTTGGAAATTACTGCATAGTTGGATGACTGCCTTCCAAAACTGATCATAACATTCTTCAGTCTTTGAAGGTAGTGTGCCATACTCCACAGGGATAACCTTGCCTTTGATGTTCCTGTGATGCTGGAATGGGTAGAGTAGACCTGTCTGCACTCCCTTGTGCTAATAGGGAAGGTACCATCTACCAATATAAATTAAGATTCGCAAAGCATCTGCAAGTTACCCTCACTTGTATAAGCACATTTGTAACAATTACTGGTGATGTGTTTGTGATGAACAATGAATTTGCCATGTTTTTATTGGAAGCATATCAGACGTCAGCTGCGTGAGGGACTCCAGGCTATACATACTTGCCATTCTATTCTTGCGCCTTAGCCTATGAACAGTTTGCTTGAGGCATCTGTATTTGGTAAACTATAACAACATCACTAGATGTTCCTGACAAAACTTTACTAACTATCCTACATGGATCTTCCAGGGTCTGCTCCGCTCTTTGTTTTATAGCCTGATGTATCTTCCTTTCCTCATGATGTAATATGTCTGGTCCATGAAAATGAGAAGTACTCTTTTCCAGCTTTTTACCCTCAACAGCCCCTTCTGTGATACAACGGCCCTTACATCTGTCACTGTTCTGTTTATGCAGCACCAGTACCTTCTACTATCGGTAGTTTTCTCCAGATAATACTTCTAGTCATCCACGCTAAGCATTTTCCCTCAACCTCCCCCAAAATATCTCTTCAGCACCATCTATCTCACTGTTCAAAAAGTTACTTAAGTCACACCTCGTGCAATCCTGGGTCTGTCCTTGTATCACATAAAAGCTTTCCTGCTGTCCACCAATTCTTGCTACCTTCCTCTCCTCACTGCTTACTATCTCTATTATACAGTACAAAAATACTCCCATACAGGACCTATGTATAAATTATTATGTCTTGTGTGATGTGTCTTTTGATTGAATCAGTTAATGTGAGTCTTTTCTCCCAAATACTGCCATCCAGAGTCTACTATGTGTAAATTAAGCTTGCTTGGAACAAACCATTGTATGATATATATTTTTTGATTGTACATTTACCACTGTACACATTGTTCGATGTGGAACTTTTCTCCCTGGGCCTCCAGTGTAAGTGGACCTTGTTCCACTTGGACTTTCCTGGTAAACAAATGTAAAATAAAAAAATAAATAAAATAAATTTCCCAAGCTTTTTGGGACAAAATGTTTTATATATTGCACCAATTGTACCTTGACATTCTGTGGCAGCACTTTGATGCGACATGATGTGTACTCACACTTGAAATACATAGTAGTAATTACAACTGTCTGGTACTTACATAACTTAGTTTCAGCCTACTTTTACTTATATTTTCTATCTTAAAGTATCCTGAACATATAGCAACAAACACTACTTCTTGACTTTATACAAACATTGCGTGTCTACGTATATAGACATATACACACTAATAACCACTATGTGCACTCAATTAATATTGACATATTACTATATCAATTGCAATCATTACAGAGTTGGCCATACATTCAATGTTTTCATTTAGCACAGGTCATAAACAGTTACTAAAGAAGTTAAATAAATGCATAACTAACCCATGTAAACAGGGCTAAAATTAAATATGCCTTCAAACATTGCACTAGTTCACTCTTTCGGCTTTTCCCAGTTAGGGGTCGTCACAGCGGAACTCTCGTCTGCTAATGATTGGCAGTGGATTTTTACAGTGCCGAGTTGCCAGCACAATGGCCAACCTTCAAAGAAGGTATGCCCATTCATGCACGCACCTACCTGCATGTCTTTAATGTCACTCAACCATGGGGAGAACATGCAGACTCCACACAGAAGGCGCTCCAGCCAAGAATCGAATGGGAGAACCTCTTGCTGTGAGGCGACAATGCTAACCACTGCACCACCGCGGCCCTAAATCACAACTGCTTTGTAATTTGCATACGTTGCATGAATGATATCAAATGTTACACTTATTTTTCTATCATTATAAATTGATTTTCAGCACCAACAATGTGCCATGGAACAACAAGAACATTACAACAAAAATAGACATATCAGGAAAAACAAGCACAGTTTGGTGTACTTAGTACATAATTATGCATACTGACAATGGTTTACATAACATACTTTGTAGGACAGATGATGACGTTCATGCATATGCTGCCATGCTTCTATCACTGTACAACAAACTCAAACATAACCAACTATCACAATTTTTCACAAAAATAACACTCCATACTTTACATGAACGTTTCTACAGTCATATATTGTTTAAAGAAAGCACTGCTGTAACAACTGATCTTTTCCTTGTTATATATTAGTTTACAAATACCAGTTTGATAGACATGTCTTTTCATCTAATAAATGCTTACAAATATTAACACAATGATATTATCTTCCAGTCAAACTGCTGAACTACGAACTATTCCATTATAGAACTTGTACTACCTTACTAAATACTGGAAATCACAATGCCGACATCATTTCTCCTAGCCGATGTTGCTGCATGTCTTAAACGAAAATGCTTTTAACGAGTTTATTACATCAAATGCACTTATGTATTCAGATTTATGATTGCAACAAAGTGACTTTCGTTATACTTAGTTTCGGCCATGTAAGTATCAGATATGTTATTTTCAAGAACATGAGTTTCACAGTTATAGGTTCATAGGTTGGTACTAGGCTATTGGCCCTAGAGCCTATACAAGCCTAGCCATAACAATTCCCTGGCTATTTCTTCTCACACTATTTACATCCCTGGACCCCTATCTAGCTGGGCAGCTGACATGATCCACGGGTTGAATTTCCTTTCTCCCATTCAATCGTCAAGGTTCCTTTTGAAGAGGGCCAAAGAGGTGCTCTGCTTGACATGTATGGGCAGTCTATTCCAGGATCTGGGGAGTCTCAGGGTCAGGAACCTATCCCTCCAGCATGTTTTTTTTATTGTGATGACAAGGTTTAGATCTCTGGAGAGTGTGGCTCTGAGGGATTGGGATTTCTTTAAGTGTAGAATGTCCAACAGCTTGAGGTTTGACATGGCCTTGTATGTTAAGCAGAGATCACCTCTGAGTAGACGATATGCAACAGAGTATAGCTGGAGTTCTTTAAGGAGGTCAGTGTAGGGCATCTGCTTTAGGCCTGTGATTCTTTTAGTGAGGTACTTCTGCTGCCTTTCCAGTTGTTGCAAATGTCTTGAGAGGTACATACCAAATGGGGTGTTGTATTCTATAATTGGTCTAATGAGGGATGAGTACAGTGGGACAATGACCTCCTTTTTTCTGTTAGAAAAGCCCTTAGTGATGAGGTGTGCCACACAGAAGGATTTCCTGACTGCTGTGGTGATGTGGTTATCGAATGTGAGACCACTGTCCAGCTGTGTCCCTAAGTCTCTTACCACACTTTCGGTGTTTAGGGTACTGCCACCTATGTGGTAATTCACTGGTATATTTTTTTCCCAAAGGGGATAACTATACATTTCTTAGCATTGAGCTTGAGCCCATGGCTCTGGCACAAACATCTATTTCTGTAAGGCCCTTTTGTAGAGTATCCACATCATTTGGGGATTCAATAATGGCTCCCAGTTTGCAGTCATCTGCAAACTTCGTTAGCCAGAGTCTCTTAGTGTTGGCCTGTACTTCAGAGAAGTAGTTGCCAAACAACAGCGGTCCCAGGACTGAAACCTGAGAAACTCCACTTGTCAGTTGTCTGGAGTTGGATTTGGAGTTAGCTACTTTTACAGTGTGGGTTCTGTCAGTAAACCAGTTGACAACCCATCGAGTGACATAGGGATTAATGACCAGTTTAGTAAGTCTATCTATGATTCCAGAGTGGGGGATGGTGTCAAAGGCCTTGGTGAGGTCCAGATAGGCTGTGTGGACCGCCTTACCCTCGTCCACTGCTCTGGAGACTGATACACACACACACACACACACACACACACACACACACACACACACACACATGCACACGCACATAGATTTATCCATTTAACTGCCTTTTTTCCCATTTTGCACATGAGGTCAGGGTGTCATTTCTTTAGTGACTATCATTTAGACCCAAGGTTTATATCACTGAGTACTTTTATGAGTAGATTTATATATATGTGCATTTATGGGTCTACTTTAGAAGAGCGAAATACAACACACATCCATCTTTCATAACATTGAGACAACTTAACCGACAACAGCATTTCAACAACCTCTTGGAGCACTGACTGAAAACTCCAGGTAAGTATCCACTTAGCCACCATGTTGAACTTTACCCCTTACCCCCACTGTAGTGTGAACTCAGAGATGGTATATTTAGTTTGGAGCATTGTGCGGAGAGTAGCCCTCCACATGGGTGGGTTTAATTTGCTTCAGTTTTAATTTATTTTATAGTGTGGACAAGTGGTTACTTACCTGGAGTTTTCAGTCAGTGTTCCGAGAGGTTGTTGAAATGTGGCTGCTGGTTAAGTGGTTTCAGTATTGTGAAAGTTGGGTATGTGGTATTTTGTTCTTCTAAAGTAGACCATGATGTGTGTGTGTGTGTGTGTGTGTGTGTGTGTGTGTGTGTGTGTGTGTGTGTGTGTGTGTCTGTGTGTGTGTGAGTGTGTGTGTGTGTGTGTGTGTGTGTGTGTGTGTGTGTGTGTGTGTGTGTGTGTGTGTGTGTGTGTGTGTATATATATATATATTTATATATATATATAAAAATATTTGCTAAGTAAATACATTAATGCAAAATATTTTACTATATATAATTTTGTGACACAGCTAACTGGATCACCTCTATACATCCAATACAAAACTTATGAGAGCCATTGTCTTTGAAACTGTATAATACCCCATCTTTTAATTGCAATATTAACATTTCCTTGTGTATATTTCTTTGAATTTCTAATCACTAATCACAAGATCTATTAACTATTTGACAGACTCACTAATACACCTCTTTAAGTGCTCAGTGTTCAGCATGTACTATATGCATAAATATCTTCTGTACTGCAATAGTTTCCTTTATTTCATATGAATGTAATATAAATAAACAAATGTAATTGTCAATGTACGTTGCCTAATACCTTTTCATGTATATGACTGAATGGCTGTTTAAAAATGCTTGTAATATGGTGGAGCATTTCTTCATGCATTTATATGGAAAAGGGCTTATGCCTGAACCAGTTGGACAAACTTGGTGAACATAAACAAAATAAATAAAAATAAAATAAAAATGAACATGTAAAATATCAAATAACAAATATTTAAAAAAATGATGATAAAACAAATGGATGAAAGTTCTCAAAAAACAGTTATTTTCACCGGGGACATGTCCCCCTCAACCTCCCCTTGTTCCCTGGTAATTGCATATACCACCTCAGAGATTGTGTAACACTGTGAATGGGAAACACTCCCTTTTTATGCTTCCCTGTTTGATCTCTGACTTTAACTTAGAACACCCAGCAGCTGTCTTTTTGATCAGAAGTAATTTGATGTAAAAATACATCAAATTGATTTTTGGTCAAATGAAAGGATGACTAAAAGTTTTCAAAAACCAATTATTTTCACAAGGGAAATGTCCCCCTCAACCTCCCCTTGTCTCTGGTAATTGCATATACCAACTCTGAGACTGCATAACACTGAGAATGGGAAACTCGCCCTTTTTATACCACTGCTTGATCTCTGACTTTAACATAGAACACCCAACAGCTGTCTATTTGATCAAAAGTAATTTGATATAAAAATAAATCAAATTGACTTTTGATCAAATGAAAGGATGATTAAACTTACAGTACCCCCCCCCCCCACACACACACACACACACACACACATACACACACACACCAACACAAACATAAACACATGCACACAAACATACACACATGCACAAACACATTCTGACAAGCAAGTAATCTCCCAAGCTTTCAGATGATACAAGCATAATCATGTCAGATAAACAAGATGTGATTATTACTTGAATCATTTTGCCCTGAGTATTAATGTGTTACAGAAGTGCTGAATGTTGAATCTTCCTGTTTATCAAGATGTGAATTCTGAAAATAAAAGAATGCCTGAATTAACAAAGGAAAATCTATTTTTATTGTGTAAGCTAGGAATTGCATCCTTTTTCCAATTCCTAGTGTCCTGTTCTATGAATTTGCTTTCTCCAATCTTGTTTCATGACTTCATCTAATCTTGATCAATGACTTCCTCTAATCTTACTTCATGACTTCCTGTAATCTTACTGTAGGATTTCCTCTAATCTTGATCAATGACTTCCCCTAATCTTGTTCCATGACTTCCCTTAATCATTGTTCCATGACTTCCTCTAATCTTGATCAATATCTTCCTGTAATCTTACTCCATGACTTTCTGTAATCTTACTGAAGGACTTCCTCTAATCTTGATCAATGACTTCCCCTAATCTTGATCAATGACTTCCCCTAATCTTGCTCCGTGACTTCCTCTAATCTTGATCAATAGCTTCCTGTAATCTTACTCCATGACTTCCTGTAATCTTACTGAAGGACTTCCTCTAATCTTGATCAATGACTTCCCCTAATCTTGCTCCATGACTTCCTCTAATCTTGATCAATGATTTATCCTAATCTTGTTCCATGGCTTCCTCAAATCTTGATCAATGATTTTTGAAGTCATTCTAGATTTTGTCCCAGATTGTTCAACTTTCATCCATTTGATGTGACAGATTGTCCCAGATTGTTCAAGCTTCATCTATTTGATGTGACAAGTTTTTTTTTTACTGCAAAGAGAACATTTATTGGATTTTTCTTTTCAAATGAAGTCTGCTTTCTATTTTTTTAAATTTCTTCTGTTACTGGGTGATAAATTCATCTGTCCTTTGACTCCATTAAATTAATTCAAAAGTTTCAAATTTCCTCTCTTCTTCTTATTTTCAGAGTATATAGAAGCACACCTGTCAACTCTCTCCGGTTGTCTTCACTTGCACATTCAGAGTCATGTTTTGTTTCTCTTCAGATTCCTATTTAATAAATCTGTATGCTTCTAGAGATTATTTTCAGAACATAAACTGACACAAGCCTTACCATGACTTTCTCATATAATATCATTGTATTCCTGCATTTTCTAGCACTGAGCTTGCCTGTATGATCCAGATTACATGGTCAGCCTGATTTTTTGGGTCCCATTCTTTTGACAATATTTGCCTTCTGCATACAGAGTACAGGCTATTACATTTTTTATTTCTTACTTTAACACTGCTCATATTTCAATATGGCTATTTTACTGAAAAGAAATATGCTAACTCCAACAGCTTTAAATAGTCTGTATTTCTTTTCTGTGCCTTCTGAGTAGTATCTCCATTTTTACCCATATCAACATCACAGCCAACAATGGGCAGATTTCAAAAGAGTTGCAGTCAGTGTACGTCTGTCTGATTCTGACAGTGTAACTGACTTATTTCACTATAAGGCCTCTCTATAAATAGACTTAGACCAGAA
Organism: Protopterus annectens; assembly: GCF_019279795.1. Classification (NCBI taxonomy): domain Eukaryota; kingdom Metazoa; phylum Chordata; order Ceratodontiformes; family Protopteridae; genus Protopterus; species Protopterus annectens. The sequence continues at coordinate 1,547,577,091 of NC_056735.1, forward strand.
GCCTGATTCCAAAAGAACGGGTCTCAGTGTAAGTGGTCAGTTACAGTGAGAGCAAGTCTTTTGAAATCAGGCCTAGTGGTTGTCTTTACTTTTCCAAAGCAGAGTTTCTGCTCCAGATGAAAAGTATTAAAAGCTGTTAAACACTTTCTTAATGAGGAAAAATGTGTCTATACATGTTTGCATAGATATTGTATAGATATGATCTTTGAATGTTCATTTGAAAGGGCCAGTAAATGTCAAGTAAAAGGATACTGTGGGTCTATATTATTTCATCAAATGGCTATTCAGTGAGTAGCCATTCATCAAACACCTATTAAGCAAAGCCACTCTTCATCAAATGGTGAATTTTAACTAGGGCATAGCAGTGGATGGCTAACATCTGGAATTTGCCCTTTTCCCCACTGCAGTGCGATCTCAGAGTTGATACATTTAGTTAGCAGTGTGTGGGAGACATAGCCCATTACCTTGTCAGGTTTTAAATTTTATTTATTTATTTATTTATTTTTGTGGTCGCTCGGTTGGCCAACCACAGGTTTGCCCTACTTAAAATTCGCTGTTTGATGAAGAGTGGCTTCTCGTAATAGGTGTTCAGTGAATGACTCTTATTCTAAATGGCTCTTATTCTAAACCCGCACAATCAATTCTTAGAAAATATATAGTTGCCTTACCTTTCTCATTCATTGTTTGCTCTGTACATATTTAATAATACCTTGCGATATGCATGCCTCTTGAAAAATTTGTCTTAAAAATTTGACTTCTTTAAAATGTATTATTAATTACTTCTAGTTTCAGCAAGGCAAGGCTGCACATAACATACTCACAAGTTGTGATTTCATATTGTTAAGCCTGTTAGAAATTTTACTTGACTATTTATGATTGTCATAATGCCAGCAATGCATGCATGATAGCTCTATGTGCTCTTGCTTCCCAACTTTTCTTGAGTGCTAAACATTGCATGTGGATTTCTGGATTACTTTTCTTTACCAAAATAAGGGGAGATTGAAAAAACAACTGATAGAGAAACAGTAGGAGTCTATGAGAATACCAGAACAGAAAATTATTTCTGCACACTGTGGGTCGATAAGATAAAAAAAATGTAGAATCAAGATATCCACTTTGGATTGTTGATGGCTTACCAATGGTCAGTAATGTCTGTGTAATAATAAAAGTACAATAAACGGGAAGCTTGCTAAAAAGTCCAGAAGAGATATTGTAAAACAAATGATTCATTCAGTTAGATTGAGTAGTGATACATTTGAAAATTACTGAATAATGAAGATAAAGATATTTTCCAATAAACATTACCACACATAAAGGATATAACTCACTGAGATTTTTGAAGAAGGATAAGACGGGTGTGCAGAGTGGTGCCATAGGTCAGTCTGAAACGCCTTTCAGATTTTGCAGCCTTTGGGTTGGAGGGCACACATGACTGAAAGAACTGAACTGATTTTTCACTGAACTTTGATGAGCACAGACTGCTTGATTTAAGGAGAACAGAATATATGTGCAATTACAATGACTGATCTTTCAGTTTCATGGAATCAGTTAAGGAAAAGTAAAATGGAGTGTGTAATGAGTACATAAAAAACATTAGAACTACAAGTGCTATTCTTTTGCCTTCCTAAGAAATAAAGTTGACTGGGGGGATTATTTCAGCTGTGTAGCCTATTACCTATTACATCAGATTGTTCTTATTGTTTTTTTTCATAAACAATGTTTGAAGTATACTGATCTTCAAGAAATTTAAAATCACTGTACATCAAAGAGGACAATTCAGTAACACAGGCCGGTGGCTGTTTGGTTTGAACTAATTTGTTTATATATTAAAACTGTTGGTTATAAAGTATGTTTATCCAAAAAAAATATATAAGTATAATATGCATTATTTATTGCTTATTTAATCATTCTTGGGAAGTCAAAAAGCTATTCTTTAGTAGTTTCTCCAGTGAAAAAATGATGATATCAAGCCCATTGAGCTATGTGTCATTAGCCACAACACTGAAAGAATAAGAATGCAAAATCTTTGCAATTCATGTAAAAAGTGCTTACAATTCTTACTAGCAAGCTGTTATGTCTGACATTGGACTATAAAAAAATATGTGTAGGGAAATGAGAAAATTCAAACTGATTAAGAGAGAGAACGAAAATATATCAGTTGAAAAAAGTAGAGTTATTACTTTTTAAAGAAAGTGTGAAGATGAAAAACAGAGGTGCCATAAGGATGAATACATTCTATGTGAAGAACTAGGCCTAAACTGTATGTGTCAGGATTATTATTTTTTACTTAAACGACAAACTGTGTGTGTGTGTGTGTGTGTGTGTGTGTGTGTGTGTGTGTGTGTGTGTGTGTGTGTGTGTGTGTGTGTGTGTGTGTGTGTGTGTGTGTATGTATGTGTGTGTGTGTGTGTGTGTGTGTGTGTGTGTGTGTGTGTGTGTGTGTGTGAATTAATTACTAATACGTCTTTAATACAAAATTGCCAGACATTTCTTTCTAGATATGCTTATATAATTAAAGCATTTGAAAAAAGAACTTAAAAAGTACAGAGATTCAGAAAAATCAGTTGATGATATATTACAGTTAAAGACAGGAGAAAGTGAAAATGAAAATGTAAAAAAAATTAGGAAAGAAATATAACTAGACACATAGGAAAATAAGAAATAAAAGAAAAGGCAGACAAAAAAAGGAAACCAAAGCATTAGAATGAGAAAAAAAGAATAGCAGGATATTAAAAGATGGTGTGGTCAACATGAGTAAAGAAGAAGAAGAAGAAAAGTACAGTATCTCAGAAGAGAAATAGAGACAATGTGGAAAAGTAGTAGAACATATAGTTCTGAACAAGAAGTTAGAAGGATAGAAAGAATTAAAACAAACATAGACAATGTGGGGTCTACTACATGTGCTGCATGCCAGTAGCTTCATAGTATACCTGCTTGTTGCCACTTTTTTGAAAAAGCAACTGTTTGAACTCCCTCTAGCCTGATTTTCTCTTTCTTCATATGCCATCCCAGACCACATCCTATAAATGATATAGCCATACCAGAACCTAAACCCTAAATATAAAACTCCCACTCAGTTCTCAACCTGACTCCACAGTTCCTTAACCTAAACCTCCATCCCCCTTTCTAATCCTAAAGTCCCAGGCATTTCCCTAACCTAATATTGTAACATGCCTCCCTAATCCTAATGATCCCCAATCAGTCCCTAACTCTAAAACTTCCCTGCCACTCCCTAATACTAAAACCCCTTTCTGCTCCCTAAGCCAGAAAACTACCGTTTCTGTTCCCTACACCAAAAAGTCCCTTCCGGATCCCTAATTGTAAAATCACCCTTACAACTCATTAATCCTAACCCCCCCACTCACTTACTATATTCATTTACCCAAACTCATATTCAAATTTGAGCACAAGCAGTAGCCTACATGAGCTATTAGCTACCTGAGCCCCAGGCTTCGATATAGTGTTTTTCAAAGGCTTGAAATCTGACCACCAGTAGAATATCTGTCATTGTGAAGTTTTCAACTAATGGAGATAAAAAAAAAGATAGGAAGCTGCCATAATTATCTTTTCAAAAACTCCCACTCAGATGTTGTTTATTATAGAAATGTATAAAAGTATTTCTTTAGTTTAAACTTGATTAATCAAGTCTAAGGAAATGTCATAAGAAGATAAAATATTTGAGAGTTTATAAAGCACAACACAGAGTTTCTAAGTACATTTTAAGAATATATTCCCTGGGTTTTGCTAAGGCCATGGAAGGAAACTCTCTGGGACATTAAGAGCAATTAATGGTTTCTTTCTGAAATAATTATAAAGAAACATTTAAATATGAAACACATTGGTTAGGTATAAAACACTGAAGTAGTCAAACATATAGAGAAGGGGGTTGCAAATTCTTTGAAAAGATCTTACAGGGAATTTAGGTAAAGTAGATGGAAATGGAATTTGCTCCATAAACTGAATTCAAAAAATAAATCATAATCCTTTGGAGCTACAAGTACCCTAAGACTACTGATGATGTGTTACTTTACTGGGTCTCTTCTGTTAAGGTTTGTATAATTGCACTGCTTTTTGATAGTAAATCTTTTTTTTAACAGTCTGTTTTATTTTAAGTTTTTGTTTTAGTGTAAAGTTGTTTTTTTCTAATAGTTTTAGTTATTGGCTAAAGCCAATCAGAAAATACCTTGTTCCTCTTCAGTTATTTCAAAGGAATTAAATCAAGATAATTTTTAGGAGGACATGTGAAGAAGAATTACTCATTTAGGGTAAGCAGAAAAAGAAAGGAAAGGATTTAATCACTTAGAGCTGAAAATGCTCTGAGACTCATGCCATTGGGTAACTGTATTAGATATTTCCCACATGTCTAGTCCCTTTTCTGTTTGTAAACTCAGTGGCTCTTAAGTTATTCATCCCTACTATGAAAGTAACTTTAGAAGCAAAACCAGTGACTCAGTTACCCAGGCATTAATGGGAATGCTTACTACTATAAAAAAGAATATGGCCAGCATCCTTCAGTCTCTTCTTTTGCCAGTACGAAAGAGCAGATTCCAAAGCTACCCAATAGAAGCTCTAATATTCTTTATCTGATGCTTATCAACCTAGCCCCCATGCGTATAGCACCACACATCTAATCTTCCTTGGTTTAATCTAATCTAATCTAAACGCAAGTCAGTCATCACCTGTCAGGCCTAGTGGTGCCATTCCAACACCAAATGAAAACATTGTTAGGGACTTCACCAGGGTAGACCTACCTCAACTTCTAAATAATCCCTGTCCAATCAACCCAGCTAGAATGGCTGTCCCATTGACCTCAAACTTTTACTAGCATCTAAACAGCTTTACAGAAAAGTCAGTATCTCTCTGTGCTAAATATTAGGGTAAATTCAGAAATAAACCTCTGTGGTGGAAGTCCCATATTAAAAGACAATATAAGAAATGATACAACACGATGAAAAGTTGTAGGGAATCCCTATTCCCTTGTCTCAAGACCACAGTGTAACATGCCAGCAAGGAATTTAAGAATATCATAGAAAATGTAACACAGAGTATGAGGGTAAGGTTACACAGATACCAAAGTAGACTATAAATCTTTCTTGAGTTAGATCAAGAAATTAAGGAATAATGTCCACTAATGCACTGATCCCATCTACAATGATATCATATATTCCCATCCTGATGATTAAGCTAATATAGTAGCAGAAAAATGAGTGTTAATTTTATTTCAACATCCACAAGTATCCATGAAAATTTAATACCCCTGAAATCACACTGGAGTTGCCATCTCTGTCAAAGACTGAAAATAATACTTCCAAGGGACCAAACAAAACAAACCAGGTTCCATTCTTAACAGTGGCAAGTACGCACTATCTGAACCACTATTTAAACTGCACAATCTCAGCACATTGACAAGGTTGTGCCTGATGCAGGAAGATCAACCAATGTCACTCCTCTGTATAGCAGTAACCCCTATGTATACACTCAGACAACTACTGACCCATCACAATTACCACCCTGATATGAAAAGCTATGAAATGTGTCTAGCAGAACTTATTTCTGCTGAACCAGTCAATTTAATTGATTTAGATCCAAATCAGTTTGGTTTTATGAAGGGCAAGTCCTCTGTCTCATTAACCTAATCAGCCTTTTTAAAGTAGTCATAGAGACAGTAAGCAGTCATACAGACAGTGGACACTCACTGCATATCCTGATCTGGTCAAGACCTTTGATACAGTTCCCCATGATGGTGCTTTTATAAATTATCAAAATCAACATAAACCCATATTTTACCTGTTAGATTACAAACTGGCTATCCAACAGATCCCATGTTATGAAAGCTGCTGCTACCCTTCTCTGAATGAAGAAGTGGAAATAGAGGGTAACACAGGGATGAGTGCTGAATCCTCTCCCATTTGACATTAATTTTGTAGACTTCCAGTTCATTCCTGAAGAAATTTGGTTGGCCAACTTTTCTGATGACAGCAGTCTGTGCACTATTACCTGTTTGTCCACTGATACTAAACTGGTCCAGCACGGAATAGAATATGCTGATATCTGGTGTACAGAAAATGGTCTCATGTTAAAGTTAGAAAAAAGAGAACACCATAGTAGCATTTAACAAAAAAAAATATTTTCCCACCTCATATATTATAAATAGTATTACCCTTCAGACAAACACAGTAATAGAAGACCTGCACACTTATGTGAATAATTATCTCTCATCACATCATTGTGTTTTCACCATACACAGGAAATCCTTCTTTATGGCCAAGTTAACTTACATGACATTATTTACTTCTTATTCATCATATATATCATGGAATAAAATGCCTCCTTCAGTATGTGTAAATATATGTAAAACAAAAAGTATCACTGAACTAGAAAGCCCTCACAAATATCTTACCAATAAAATGTAAAGCCTTTAATCATTCAGCTATCCTGATAAATTAGCACAACTCTCATTATACTAGGTAGCCTACAGGCTGATTCATGGTGACCTGTGTTCTTAGATTTCAGAAGATAAAAGTCCCTGTCCTATTTGACTTATTTTATTTATTTATATGAAAAACAGTGGCTTAAAAATGTTCTCACTACAGATGTAAATTTATACTAATTAATAAACATTACTGAGCAAAGAGATAGGTTCCTAACTCATTGTATTCTCAGCCTAAAGAATAAGGTATCACTAAAAGTGAATCCAACTTCTAATTTGACTACTGGTTACCTTTAAGGCTAGTCTTGATGATTGGATGAGTAGGCAAAAATATACAGAAGAATTGTTATGTACAGCCTTCCTCAATTTGGGAGGTGAGCACTACTGCAGTCTTGAAACTGGAGGAATGTACTTTTAAGCATGTCTACTAAAAGGTATATATGGCTAGGCATTTTATGATCCTTATAATCACTTGCTTAGTATGGTTCAGAAATATGGCATAATTTTGAACACACAAAATATTGATTCTACATATCAAATCCCAACATATCAAAAAAAATCAAAGCATACTTTTTGCAAGAGTAGGCCCTCTTGAATCCCTCAACCCCTGCTAGTTATATAGCTCAACTCCAATGTTGCACTACACTGGAGAAAGACCAAAATCTCACTTCCCATTCGGCCAATATCTCCAAAATCTAGTCTCTAATATTTTTTTAGAAATTCTGAGATTTTGATAAAAATGTTAGTATCAAATTGTGTTCAAAATTGTTAGCATTTTATGAATTAACTGAAAACCTATTTTTGATGTTCTTATATTCCTATAAAATAAATTGAATAGGAGGAAATAATAAGGCTGATCAGAATAGTACCCACAGACTCCTCACAAGTAACATGACAGGATGTCAGAGAAAATTAATAGATAAGGATTTTATAAACTTTATAACAAACTGGAAAATAGTAAGCTTACAAGAGGTATGGCTGATGTAATATGAAGAGCAAAATTTATAAAGGATTTTGAAATTTTTTGTATAAATGCCAAATAACCCCCCAAAAGTTTATGTTGAACATGCTAAAACAGGTTTAGTTATTAGTTAATATTAAGAGAAACATGTCACGGAGGTTAAAATAAACTACAAATACTTATACTTAATCCATATAACATGCAACAGATAAATGTTTTATATAACAATTGCATATATGCACCAATGGAAAAATAAAGAAAGATGAACAATTTTGGAGAATGTAGAAAGTAATAAAATCTTAATTTATGGGGAAAGCAAATTTAATATAAACAGGAGACCTGAATACACATATAAGGATTTTGCCAATTGCTATATGACAAAGAAAAGGAGTAGGTATTTGGAGGATAAGGTAGTAAACAAAAATGGAAAGGATTAATTAAAATTAGTGGAAATGCAATATTTAAAAATCATTAATGGTGAAAATAATGAAACTAGTGCCAGAAACCATCAGTTTTAACAAGTACAGCACTATTTTGGATTATGTTATTACAGAAAAAAAGAAAATGGTAAATAAATTATAAAACATCGATGATAATTACAGTACTATAAGATCATCTACAAGTTGAATTCAAAATTGATACAGAAAAGAAAAAAAAATTAAAAGAGGTAAAAGAAAAGTCGCACAGTGAAAATGAGATATTATCAGAACTTAAATGAAAAAATATTATCAGCATACAAACAAATATCTTCAACAACATTCTCAAAGGACTCAGAGAAGGTAGGAGTAAAGACAGTTTTTGTCCATAACTAGTAAAATAAGAAGAGTTCACATAATGTGTTCCAATGTCAGTAATGGAAAATAAGAACAGATCTAATTACTGGTGTAAACAACAATAATGTTTAAGAAATAGGTATGAGGAAGGAATTAAAGGGATATTATAATGAAGAGTGTGAGAACATAAAAATGGATTATGTAAACAATTTAGGAAACTGGTTAAAAATGAAAATGGGGATACATTCTTGTCTTTGTATCCAGGAACATTCTACCTCATTGATTGTTTATATGTGGTAAACCATGAACTGCTGGGCACTCTCTGCTTCTCAAATCAATGCACATCATAATGAACTTGCACAGCTGAAGTTAACTTGCAGTTGCAAAATTTCACAAGGAAAAAAAAAACACTGAGTTAAATTGAACAAACCCACTAACTAAAGAACTTACCCAGCTAAAGTTCACTTGCAGTTGCAAAATTTCAAAAGGAAAAAATATAGTGAGTTAAATTGAAACAACCCAAAACCTAAAGAAATTGCCCAGCTGAAGTTTACTTGCTGTTGCAAAATTTCACAGGGAAAAATAAATTGAGTTAAATTGAAACAACAAACAACCTAAAGAACTTGCATAGCAGAAGTTTGCAGTTAAAAAATTTCAATAGGAAAAAATACACTGAGTTAAAATTGAAACAAACCACTTTATAAAAAAACTTGCACAGCTGAAGTTAACATGCAGTTGCAAAATTTCACAAGGAAAAAATACACTGAGTTAAACTGAAACAACCCACTACCTAAAGAACTTGCACAGGTGAAGTAAACTTGCAGTTGCAAAATGTTACAAAGAAAAAAATCCACTGAATTAAATTAAAACAACCCACTATCTAAAGAACTTGTACAGCAGAAACTCACTTGAAGTTGCAAAATTTCAAATGGAAAAAATACACTGAGTTAGATTGAATCAAACCACAACCTAAACAACTTGCACAGCTGAAGTTTAGTTGTAGTTGCAAAATGTCCCAAGAAAAAAAATATACGAAGTTAAACTGAACAAACCCACAAACTAAAGAACTTACCAAGCTAAAGTTCACTTGCAGTTACAAAATTTCACAAGGAAAAAATACACTGAGTTAAATTGAAGCAACCCACTACCTAAAAAACTTGCACAGCTGAAGTTCACTTGCTGATGCAAAATTTCACAAGGAAAAAAATACACTGAGTTATATTAAAACAACTCAAAAGCTAAAGAACTTGCACAGCTGAAGTTCACTTGCAGTCGCAAAATTTCACAAGGAAAAAATACACCAAGTTAAATTGAAACAACCCACAATCTAAAGAACTTGCACAGCTGAAGTTCACTTGCAGTTGCAAAATTTGACAAAGAAAAAATACACTGAGATAAAATTGAAAAAACGCAAAACCTAAAGAACTTGCACAGATGAAGTCCACTTGGAGTTGCAAAATGTCACAAGGAAAAATACACTGAGTTAAATTAAAACAACTCAAAAGCTAAGGAATTTGCACAGCTGAAGTTCACTTGCAGTTGCAAAATTTCACAAGGAAAAAATACACCAAGTTAAATTGAAACAACCCACTATCTAAAGAACTTGCACAGACGAATGAAACTTGCAGTTGCAAAATGTTGCAAGAAAAAAATACACTGCATTAAATTAAAATGACCCACTAGCTAAAGAACTTGCACAGCTGAAGTTCACTTGCAGTTGCAAAATTTCAAATGGAAAAAATGCACTGAGTTAGATTGAAACAACCCACTACCTAAAGAACTTGCACAGCTTAAGATTACTTGCAGTTGCAAAATTTCACAAGGAAAAAATACACTAAGTTAAATTGAACAAACCCACTAACTAAAGAACTTACCCAGCTAAAGTTCACTTACAGTTGCAAAATTTCACAAGGAAAAAATACACTGAGTTAAATTGAAGCAATCCACTACCTAAAAAACTTGCACAGCTGAAGTAAACTTGCTGATGTAAAATTTCACAAGGAAAAAAATACACTGAGTTAAATTAAAACAACTCAAAAGGTAAAGAACTTGCACAGCTGAAGTTCACTTCAGTTGCAAAATTTCGCAAGGAAAAAATACACCAAGTTAAATTGAAACAACCCACTACCTAAAGAAGTTGCACAGCTGAAGTTCACTTGCAGTTGCAAAATTTGACAAAGAAAAAATACACTGAGTTAAAATTGAAAAAGCTCAAAACCTAAACAACTTGCACAGATGAAGTTCACTTGCAGTTGCAAAATTTCACAAGGAAAAAATACACTGAGTTAAACTGAAACTACCTATCGAACTTCCTCAGCTGAAGTTCACTTGCAGTTGCAAAATGTCACAAGGAAAAATACACTTAGCTAAATGGAAACAATCTTCTACCTAAATAACTTGCACAGCTGAAGTTCATTTGCAGTTGCAAACTTTCACACAGAAAAAATAACACTTAGTTAATTTGAAACAACAAAAAACCTAAAGAACTTGCACAGCTGAAGTTCACTTGATGTGCAAAATTTCATAAGGGAAAAATAAGCCAACTAAGATTGAAACAACCCATTACCTAAAGAAATTGCACAGCTGAAGTTAACTTGCAGTTGCAAAATTTCACAAGGAAAAAATATATAGAGTTAAACTGAAATGACCTACTACCTAAAGAACTTGCAAAGCTGAAGTTCACTTGCAGTTGCAAAATTTCACACAGAAAAAATACACTGAGTTAAATAAAGAATTCAAAACCTATAAAACTTGCACAGCTGAAGTTCACTTGGAGTTGCAAACTTTCACAAGGAAAAAATACACCAAGTTAAATTCAAACAATCCACTACCTAAAGAAAATGCACAGCTGAAGTTCACTTGCAATTGCAAAATTTGAAAAGGAAAAAATACGAGTTAAAATTTAAAAAAACCCACTACCTAAAGAACTTGCACAGATGAAGTTCACTTGCAGTTGAAAAATTTTACAAGGAAAAATACACTGAGTTAAACTGAAACAACCAACAACTTAAAGAATTTGCACAGCTGAAGTTTACTTGCAGGTGAAAATTTCACAAGGAGAAAATACACTGAGTTAAATTGATACAGAAAAGAAAAAAATAAAAGAGGTAAAAGAAAAGTCTCACAGTGAAAATGAGATATTGATTATCAGAACTTAAATGAAAAAATATTATCAGCATACAAACAAATATCTTCAGCAACATTCTCAAAGGACTCAGAGAAGGTATGAGTAAAGACAATTTTTGTCCATAACTAGTGAAATAAGAAGAGTTCACATAATGTGTTCCAATGTCAGTAATGGAAAATAAGAACAGATCTAATTACTGGTGTAAACAACAATAATGTTTAAGAAATAGGTATGAAGAAGGAATGAAAGGGATGTTAGGATGAAGAGTGTGAGAACATAAAAAGGGATTATGTAAACAGTTTAGGAAACTGGTTAAAAATGAAAATGGGGATGCATTCTTGTCTTTGTATCCAGGAACATTCTACCTCATTGATTGTTTATATGTGGTAAACCATGAACTGCTGGGCACTCTCTGCTTCTTAAATCAATGCACTACATAATGAACTTGCACAGCTGAAGTTAACTTGCAGTTGCAAAATTTCACAAGGAAAAAAACACTGAGTTAAATTGAAACATCTAAACTACCTAAAGAACTCACACAGCTAAAGTTCACTTGCAATTGCAAAATTTCAAAAGGAAAAAATACACTGAGTTAAATTAAAAACAACCCACTACCTGAAGAACTTGTACAGCTGAAGTTCACTTGCAGTTGTAAAATTTCACAAGGAAAAAATACAATGAGTTAAACTTAAAAAAAACCACTACCTAAAGAACTTGCCTAGCTGAAGTTTACTTGCAGTTGCAAAATTTAACACAGAAAAAAAACTGAGTTAAATTGAAACAACCCAAAACCTAAAGAAATTGCCCAGCTGAAGTTTGCTTGCAGTTGCAAAGTTTCACAGGGAAAAAATAGACTGAGTTAAACTGAAACAACAAACAACCTAAAGAACTTGCACAGCTGAAGTTCATTTGCAGTTGCAAAATTTCACAAGGAAAAATACACTGAGTTAAACTGAAACAACCCACTACCTAAAGAAATTGCACAGATGAAGTAAACTTGCAGTTGCAAAATGTTACAAGGAAAAAATACACTGAATTAAATTAAAACAACCCAATATCTAAAGAACTTGTACAGAAGAAACTCACTTGCAGTTGCAAAATTTCAAATGGAAAAAATGCACTGAGTTAGATTGAAACAACCCAAAACCTAAAGAAATTGCCCAGCTGAAGTTTACTTGCAGTTGCAAAATTTCACAAGGAAAAAATACACTGAGTTAAAATTGAAACAAACCACTACATAAAGAACTTGCACAGCTGAAGTTCACATGCAGTTGCAAAATTTCACAAGGAAAAAATACACGGAGTTAAACTGAAACAACCCACTAAAGAACTTGCACAGGTGAAGTAAACTTGCAGTTGCAAAATGTTACAAAGAAAAAATCCACTGAATTAAATTAAAATAACCCACTATCTAAAGAACTTGTACAGCAGAAACTCACTTGCAGTTGCAAAATTTCAAATGGAAAAAATACACTGAGTTAGATTGAAACAACCCACTACCTAAACAACTTGCACAGCTGAAGTTTACTTGCAGTTGCAAAATTTCCCAAGGAAAAAAAAAACACTAAGTTAAACTGAACAAACCCACGAACAAAAGAACTAACCAAGCTAAAGTTCACTTGCAGTTGCAAAATTTCACAAGGAAAAAATACACTGAGTTAAATTGAAGCAACCCACTACCTAAAAAACTTGCACAGCTGAAGTTGACTTGCTGATGCAAAATTTCACAAGGAAAAATGCACCAAGTTAAACTGAAACTACCCACAATCTAAAGAACTTGCACAGCCGAAGTTCACTTGCAGTTGCAAAATTTGACAAAAAAAAATACACTGAGATAAAACTGAAAAAACTCAAAACCTAAAGAACTTGCACAGATGAAGTCTACTTGCAGCTGCAAAATTTCACAAGGAAAAAATACACTGAGTTAAACTGAAACCACCCACTACCTGACGAACGTCCTCAGCTGAAGTTCACTTGCAGTTGCAAAATGTAACAAAGAAAAATACACTGAGTTAAATTAAAACAACTCAAAAGCTAAAGAATTTGCACAGCTGAAGTTCACTTGCAGTTGCAAAATTTCACAAGAAAAAATATACCAAGTTAAATTGAAACAACCCACTACCTAAAGAACTTGCTCAAAGTAAACTTGCAGTTGCAAATTGTTGCAAGAAAAAAATACACTGAATTAAATTAAAATGACCCACTAGCTAAAGAACTTGCACAGCTGAAGTTCACTTGCAGTTGCAAAATTTCAAATGGAAAAAATGCACTGAGTTAGATTGAAACAACCCACTACCTAAAGAACGTGCAAAGCTTAAGATTACTTGCAGTTGCAAAATTTCACAAGGAAAAATACACTAAGTTAAATTGAACAAACCCACTAACTAAAGAACTTACCCAGCTAAAGTTCACTTACAGTTGCAAAATTTCACAAGGAAAAAATACACATTGAAGCAATCCACTACCTAAAAAACTTGCACAGCTGAAGTAAACTTGCTGATGTAAAATTTCACAAGGAAAAAAATACACTGAGTTAAATTAAAACAACTCAAAAGGTAAAGAACTTGCACAGCTGAAGTTCACTTCAGTTGCAAAATTTCGCAAGGAAAAAATACACCAAGTTAAATTGAAACAACCCACTACCTAATGAAGTTGCACAGCTGAAGTTCACTTGCAGTTGCAAAATTTCACAAGGAAAAATACACCAAGTTAAATTGAAACAACCCACTACCTAAAGAACTTGCACAGACGAAGTAAACTTGCAGTTGCAAAATGTTGCAAGAAAAAAATACACTGAATTAAATTAAAATGACCCACTAGCTAAAGAACTTGCACAGCTGAAGTTCACTTGCAGTTGCAAAATTTCAAATGGAAAAAATGCACTGAGTTAGATTAAAACAACCCACTACCTAAAGAACTTGCACAGCTTAAGATTACTTGCAGTTGCAAAATTTCACAAGGAAAAAATACACTAAGTTAAATTCAACAAACCCACTAACTAAAGAACTTACCCAGCTAAAGTTCACTTACAGTTGCAAAAGTTCACAAGGAAAAAATACACTGAGTTAAATTGAAGCAATCCACTGCCTATAAAACTTGCACAGCTGAAGTAAACTTGCTGATGCAAAATTTCACAAGGAAAAAAATACACTGAGTTAAATTAAAACAACTCAAAAGGTGAAGAACTTGCACAGCTGAAGTTCACTTCAGTTGCAAAATTTCGCAAGGAAAAAATACACCAAGTTAAACTGAAACAACCCACTACCTAAAGAACTTGCACAGCTGAAGTTCACTTGCAGTTGCAAAATTTGACAAAGAAAAAATACACCGAGTTAAAATTGAAAAAGCTCAAAACCTAAAAACTTGAGCAGATGAAGTTCACTTGCAGTTGCAAAATTTCAGAAGGAAAAAATACATCGAGTTAAACTGAAACTACCTAACGGACTTCCTCAACTGAAGTTCACTTGCAGTTGCAAAATGTCACAAAGAAAAATACACTTAGCTAAATGGAAACAATCTACTACCTAAAGAACTTGCACAGCTGAAGTTCACTTGCAATTGCGAAATTTCACACTGAAAAAATAACACTTAGTTAATTTGAAACAACAAAAAACGTAAAGAACTTGCACAGCTGAAGTTCACTTGATGTGCAAAATTTCATAAGGGAAAAATAAGCCAACAAAAATTGAAACAAACCATTACCTAAAGAAATTGTATAGCTGAAGTTAACTTGCAGTTGCAAAATTTCACAAGGAAAAAATACATAGAGTTAAACTGAAATGACCTACTACCTAAAGAACTTGCAAAGCTGAAGTTCACTTGCAGTTGCAAAATTTCACACAGAAAAAATACACCGAGTTAAATAAAGAATTCAAAACCTATAAAACTTGCACAGCTGAAGTTCACTTGGAGTTGCAAACTTTCACAAGGAAAAAATACACCAAGTTAAATTCAAACAATCCACTACCTAAAGAAAATGCACAGCTGAAGTTCACTTGCAATTGCAAAATTTGAAAAGGAAAAAATACGAGTTAAAATTGAAAAAAAACCCACTACCTAAAGAACTTGCACAGATGAAGTTCACTTGCAGTTGAAAAATTTTACAAGGAAAAATACACTGAGTTAAACTGAAACAACCAACAACTTAAAGAATTTGCACAGCTGAAGTTGACTTGCAGGTGAAAATTTCACAAGGAAAAAATACACAGAGTTAAATTGATACAGAAAAGAAAAAAAATAAAAGAGGAAAAAGAAAAGTCTCACAGTGAAAATGAGATATTGATTATCAGAACTTAAATGAAAAAATATTATCAGCATACAAACAAATATCTTCAGCAACATTCTCAAAGGACTCAGAGAAGGTATGAGTAAAGACAATTTTTGTCCATAACTAGTGAAATAAGAAGAGTTCACATAATGTGTTCCAATGTCAGTAATGGAAAATAAGAACAGATCTAATTACTGGTGTAAACAACAATAATGTTTAAGAAATAGGTATGAAGAAGGAATGAAAGGGATGTTAGGATGAAGAGTGTGAGAACATAAAAAGGGATTATGTAAACAGTTTAGGAAACTGGTTAAAAATGAAAATGGGGATGCATTCTTGTCTTTGTATCCAGGAACATTCTACCTCATTGATTGTTTATATGTGGTAAACCATGAACTGCCAGGCACTCTCTGCTTCTTAAATCAATGCACTACATAATGAACTTGCACAGCTGAAGTTAACTTGCAGTTGCAAAATTTCACAAGGAAAAAAAACACTGAGTTAAATTGAAACATCTAAACTACCTAAAGAACTCACACAGCTAAAGTTCACTTGCAATTGCAAAATTTCAAAAGGAAAAAATACACTGAGTTAAATTAAAAACAACCCACTACCTGAAGAACTTGTACAGCTGAAGTTCACTTGCAGTTGTAAAATTTCACAAGGAAAAAATACAATGAGTTAAACTGAAACAACCCACTACCTAAAGAACTTGCCTAGCTGAAGTTTACTTGCAGTTGCAAAATTTAACACAGAAAAAAAAATGAGTTAAATTGAAACAACCCAAAACCTAAAGAAATTGCCCAGCTGAAGTTTGCTTGCAGTTGCAAAGTTTCACAGGGAAAAAATAGACTGAGTTAAACTGAAACAACAAACAACCTAAAGAACTTGCACAGCTGAAGTTCATTTGCAGTTGCAAAATTTCACAAGGAAAAAATACACTGAGTTAAACTGAAACAACCCACTACCTAAAGAAATTGCACAGATGAAGTAAACTTGCAGTTGCAAAATGTTACAAGGAAAAAATACACTGAATTAAATTAAAACAACCCAATATCTAAAGAACTTGTACAGAAGAAACTCACTTGCAGTTGCAAAATTTCAAATGGAAAAAATGCACTGAGTTAGATTGAAACAACCCAAAACCTAAAGAAATTGCCCAGCTGAAGTTTACTTGCAGTTGCAAAATTTCACAAGGAAAAAATACACTGAGTTAAAATTGAAACAAACCACTACATAAAGAACTTGCACAGCTGAAGTTCACATGCAGTTGCAAAATTTCACAAGGAAAAATACACTGAGTTAAACTGAAACAACCCACTACTTAAAGAACTTGCACAGGTGAAGTAAACTTGCAGTTGCAAAATGTTACAAAGAAAAAATCCACTGAATTAAATTAAAATAACCCACTATCTAAATAACTTGTACAGCAGAAACTCGCTTGCAGCTGCAAAATTTCAAATGGAAAAAATAAACTGAGTTAGATTGAAACAACCCACTTCCTAAACAACTTGCACAGCTGAAGTTTACTTGCAGTTGCAAAATTTCCCAAGGAAAAAAAAAACACTAAGTTAAACTGAACAAACCCACGAACAAAAGAACTAACCAAGCTAAAGTTCACTTGCAGTTGCAAAATTTCACAAGGAAAAAATACACTGAGTTAAATTGAAGCAACCCACTAAAAAACTTGCACAGCTGAAGTTGACTTGCTGATGCAAAATTTCACAAGGAAAAATGCACCAAGTTAAACTGAAACTACCCACAATCTAAAGAACTTGCACAGCCGAAGTTCACTTGCAGTTGCAACATTTGACAAAAAAAATACACTGAGATAAAACTGAAAAAACTCAAAACCTAAAGAACTTGCACAGATGAAGTCTACTTGCAGCTGCAAAATTTCACAAGGAAAAAATACACTGAGTTAAACTGAAACCACCCACTACCTGACGAATGTCCTCAGCTGAAGTTCACTTGCAGTTGCAAAATGTAACAAGGAAAAATACACTGAGTTAAATTAAAACAACTCAAAAGCTAAAGAATTTGCACAGCTGAAGTTCACTTGCAGTTGCAAAATTTCACAAGGAAAAAATATACCAAGTTAAATTGAAACAACCCACTACCTAAAGAACTTGCACAGACAAAGTAAACTTGCAGTTGCAAATTGTTGCAAGAAAAAAATACACTGAATTAAATTAAAATGACCCACTAGCTAAAGAACTTGCACAGCTGAAGTTCACTTGCAGTTGCAAAATTTCAAATGGAAAAAATGCACTGAGTTAGATTGAAACAACCCACTAATTAAAGAACTTGCACAGCTTAAGATTACTTGCAGTTGCAAAATTTCACAAGGAAAAAATACACTAAGTTAAATTGAACAAACCCACTAACTAAAGAACTTATCCAGCTAAAGTTCACTTACAGTTGCAAAATTTCACAAGGAAAAAATGCACTGAGTTAAATTGAAGCAATCCACTACCTAAAAAACTTGCACAGCTGAAGTAAACTTGTTGATGTAAAATTTCACAAGGAAAAAAATACACTGAGTTAAATTAAAACAACTCAAAAGGTAAAGAACTTGCACAGCTGAAGTTCACTTCAGTTGCAAAATTTCGCATGGAAAAAATACACCAAGTTAAATTGAAACAACTCACTACCTAAAGAAGTTGCACAGCTGAAGTTCACTTGCAGTTGCAAAATTTCACAAGGAAAAAATACACCAAGTTAAATTGAAACAACCCACTAGCTAAAGAACTTGCACAGACGAAGTAAACTTGCAGTTGCAAAATGTTGCAAGAAAAAAATACACTGAATTAAATTAAAACAACCCACTAGCTAAAGAACTTGCACAGCTGAAGTTCACTTGCAGTTGCAAAATTTCAAATGGAAAAAATGCACTGAGTTAGATTGAAACAACCCACTACCTAAAGAACTTGCACAGCTTAAGATTACTTGCAGTTGCAAAATTTCACAAGGAAAAAATACACCAAGTGAAATTGAAGAAACCCACTAACTAAAGAACTTACCCAGCTAAAGTTTACTTGCAGTTGCAAAATTTCACAAGGAAAAATACACTGAGTTAAATTGAAGCAATCCACTACCTAAAAAACTTCCACAGCTGAAGTAAACTTGTTGATGTAAAATTTCACAAGGAAAAAAATACACTGAGTTAAATTAAAACAACTCAAAAGGTAAAGAACTTGCACAGCTGAAGTTCACTTCAGTTGCAAAATTTCGCAAGGAAAAAATACACCAAGTTAAATTGAAACAACCCACTACCTAAAGAAGTTGCACAGCTGAAGTTCACTTGCAGTTGCAAAATTTCACAAGGAAAAAATACACCAAGTTAAATTGAAACAAGCCACTAGCTAAAGAACTTGCACAGACGAAGTAAACTTGCAGTTGCAAAATGTTGCAAGAAAAAAATACACTGAATTAAATTAAAACGACCCACTAGCTAAAGAACTTGCACAGCTGAAGTTCACTTGCAGATGCAAAATTTCAAATGGAAAAAATGCACTGAGTTAGATTGAAACAACTCACTACCTAAAGAACTTGCACAGCTTAAGATTACTTGCAGTTGCAAAATTTCACAAGGAAAAAATACACTAAGTTAAATTGAACAAACCCACTAACTAAAGAACTTACCCAGCTAAAGTTCACTTACAGTTGCAAAATTTCACAAGGAAAAAATACACTGAGTTAAATTGAAGCAATCCACTACCTAAAAAACTTGCACAGCTGAAGTAAACTTGCTGATGCAAAATTTCACAAGGAAAAAAATACACTGAGTTAAATTAAAACAACTCAAAAGGTGAAGAACTTGCACAGCTGAAGTTCACTTGCAGTTGCAAAATTTCACAAGGAAAAAATATACCAAGTTAAATTGAAACAACCCACTACCTAAAGAACTTGCACAGACAAAGTAAACTTGCAGTTGCAAATTGTTGCAAGAAAAAAATACACTGAATTAAATTTAAATGACCCACTAGCTAAAGAACTTGCACAACTGAAGTTCACTTGCAGTTGCAAAATTTCAAATGGAAAAAATGCAATGAGTTAGATTGAAACAACCCACTACCTAAAGAACTTGCACAGCTTAAGATTACTTGCAGTTGCAAAATTTCACAAGGAAAAAATACACTAAGTTAAATTGAACAAACCCAATAACTAAAGAACTTACCCAGCTAAAGTTCACTTACAGTTGCAAAATTTCACAAGAAAAAAATACACTGAGTTAAACTGAAGCAATCCACTACCTAAAAAACTTGCACAGCTGAAGTAAACTTGCTGATGCAAAATTTCACAAGGAAAAAAACACACTGAGTTAAATTAAAACAACTCAAAAGGTGAAGAACTTGCACAGCTGAAGTTCACTTCAGTTGCAAAATTTCGAAAAGGAAAAAATACACCAAGTTAAACTGAAACAACCCACTACCTTAAGAACTTGCACAGCTGAAGTTCACTTGCAGTTGCAAAATTTGACAAAGAAAAAATACACCGAGTTAAAATTGAAAAAGCTCAAAACCTAAACAACTTGAACAGATGAAGTTCACTTGCAGTTGCAAAATTTCACAAGGAAAAAATACATCGAGTTAAACTGAAACTACCTAACGAACTTCCTCAGCTGAAGTTCACTTGCAGTTGCAAAATGTCACAAGGAAAAATACACTTAGCTAAATGGAAACAATCTACTACCTAAAGAACTTGCACAGCTGAAGTTCACTTGCAGTTGCAAAATTTCACACAGAAAAAATAACAGTTAATTTGAAACAACAAAAAACCTAAAGAACTTGCACAGCTGAAGTTCACTTGATGTGCAAAATTTCATAAGGGAAAAATAAGCCAACTAAAATTGAAACAAACCATTACCTAAAGAAATTGTACAGCTGAAGTTAACTTGCAGTTGCAAAATTTCACAAGGAAAAAATACATAGAGTTAAACTGAAATGACCTACTACCTAAAGAACTTGCAAAGCTGAAGTTCACTTGCAGTTGCAAAATTTCACACAGAAAAAATACACTGAGGTAAATAAAGAATTCAAAACCTATAAAACTTGCACAGCTGAAGTTCACTTGGAGTTGCAAACTTTCACAAGGAAAAAATACACCAAGTTAAATTCAAACAATCCACTACCTAAAGAAAATGCACAGCTGAAGTTCACTTGCAATTGCAAAATTTGAAAAGGAAAAAATACGAGTTAAAATTGAAAAAAAACCCACTACCTAAAGAACTTGCACAGATGAAGTTCACTTGCAGTTGAAAAATTTTACAAGGAAAAATACACTGAGTTAAACTGAAACAACCAACAACTTAAATAATTTGCACAGCTGAAGTTTACTTGCAGGTGACAATTTCACAAGGATAAAATACACCGAGTTAAATTGATACAGAAAAGAAAAAAAATAAAAGAGGAAAAAGAAAAGTCTCACAGTGAAAATGAGATATTGATTATCAGAACTTAAATGAAAAAATATTATCCGCATACAAACAAATATCTTCAGCAACATTCTCAAAGGACTCAGAGAAGGTATGAGTAAAGACAATTTTTGTCCATAACTAGTCAAATAAGAAGAGTTCACATAATGTGTTCCAATGTCAGTAATGGAAAATAAGAACAGATCTAATTACTGGTGTAAACAACAATAATGTTTAAGAAATAGGTATGAAGAAGGAATGAAAGGGATGTTAGGATGAAGAGTGTGAGAACATAAAAAGGGATTATGTAAACAGTTTAGGAAACTGGTTAAAAATGAAACTGGGGATGCATTCTTGTCTTTGTATCCAGGAACATTCTACCTCTCTGATTGTTTATATGTGGTAAACCATGAACTGCCGGGCACTCTCTGCTTCTTAAATCAATGCACTACATAATGAACTTGCACAGCTGAAGTTAACTTGCAGTTGCAAAATTTCACAAGGAAAAAAAACACCGAGTTAAATTGAAACATCTAAACTACCTAAAGAACTCACACAGCTAAAGTTCACTTGCAATTGCAAAATTTCAAAAGGAAAAAATACACTGAGTTAAATTAAAAACAACCCACTACCTGAAGAACTTGTACAGCTGAAGTTCACTTGCAGTTGTAAAATTTCACAAGGAAAAAATACAATGAGTTAAACTGAAACAACCCAAAACCTAAAGAAATTGCCCAGCTGAAGTTTGCTTGCAGTTGCAAAGTTTCACAGGGAAAAAAATAGACTGAGTTAAACTGAAACAACAAACAACCTAAAGAACTTGCACAGCTGAAGTTCATTTGCAGTTGCAAAATTTCACAAGGAAAAAATACACTGAGTTAAACTGAAACAACCCACTACTTAAAGAACTTGCACAGGTGAAGTAAACTTGCAGTTGCAAAATGTTACAAAGAAAAAATCCACTGAATTAAATTAAAATAACCCTCTATCTAAATAACTTGTACAGCAGAAACTCACTTGCAGTTGCAAAATTTCAAATGGAAAAATACACTGAGTTAGATTGAAACAACCCACTTCCTAAACAACTTGAACAGCTGAAGTTTACTTGCAGTTGCAAAATTTCCCAAGGAAAAAAAAAACACTAAGTTAAACTGACCAAACCCATGAACAAAAGAACTAACCAAGCTAAAGTTCACTTGCAGTTGCAAAATTTCACAAGGAAAACATACACTGAGTTAAATTGAAGGAACCCACTACCTAAAAAACTTGCACAGCTGAAGTTGACTTGCTGATGCAAAATTTCACAAGGAAAAATGCACCAAGTTAAACTGAAACTACCCACAATCTAAAGAACTTGCACAGCCGAAGTTCACTTGCAGTTGCAAAATTTGACAAAAAATACACTGAGATAAAACTGAAAAAACTCAAAACCTAAAGAACTTGCACAGATGAAGTCTACTCGCAGCTGCAAAATTTCACAAGGCAAAAATACACTGAGTTAAACTGAAACCACCCACTACCTGACGAACGTCTTCAGCTGAAGTTCACTTGCAGTTGCAATATGTAACAAGGAAAAATACACTGAGTTAAATTAAAACAACTCAAAAGCTAAAGAATTTGCACAGCTGAAGTTCACTTGCAGTTGCAAAATTTCACAAGGAAAAAATATACCAAGTTAAATTGAAACAACCCACTACCTAAAGAACTTGCACAGACAAAGTAAACTTGCAGTTGCAAATTGTTGCAAGAAAAAAATACACTGAATTAAATTAAAATGACCAACTAGCTAAAGAACTTGCACAGCTGAAGTTCACTTGCAGTTGCAAAATTTCAAATGGAAAAAATGCACTGAGTTAAATTGAAACAACCCACTACCTAAAGAACTTGCACAGCTTAAGATTACTTGCAGTTGCAAAATTTCACAAGGAAAAAATACACTGAGTTAAATAAAGAATTCAAAACCTATAAAACTTGCACAGCTGAAGTTCACTTGGAGTTGCAAACTTTCACAAGGAAAAAATACACCAAGTTAAATTCAAACAATCCACTACCTAAAGAAAATGCACAGCTGAAGTTCACTTGCAATTGCAAAATTTGAAAAGGAAAAAATACGAGTTAAAATTGAAAAAAAAAACACTACCTAAAGAACTTGCACAGATGAAGTTCACTTGCAGTTGAAAAATTTTACAAGGAAAAATACACTGAGTTAAACTGAAACAACCAACAACGTAAAGAATTTGCACAGCTGAAGTTTACTTGCAGGTGACAATTTCACAAGGAAAAAATACACTGAGTTAAATTGATACAGAAAAGAAAAAAAATAAAAGAGGAAAAAGAAAAGTCTCACAGTGAAAATGAGATATTGATTATCAGAACTTAAATGAAAAAATATTATCAGCATACAAACAAATATCTTCAGCAACATTCTCAAAGGACTCAGAGAAGGTATGAGTAAAGACAATTTTTGTCCATAACTAGTGAAATAAGAAGAGTTCACATAATGTGTTCCAATGTCAGTAATGGAAAATAAGAACAGATCTAATTACTGGTGTAAACAACAATAATGTTTAAGAAATAGGTATGAAGAAGGAATGAAAGGGATGTTAGGATGAAGAGTGTGAGAACATAAAAAGGGATTATGTAAACAGTTTAGGAAACTGGTTAAAAATGAAAATGGGGATGCATTCTTGTCTTTGTATCCAGGAACATTCTACCTCATTGATTGTTTATATGTGGTAAACCATGAACTGTCGGGCACTCTCTGCTTCTTAAATCAATGCACTACATAATGAACTTGCACAGCTGAAGTTAACTTGCAGTTGCAAAATTTCACAAGGAAAAAAAACACTGAGTTAAATTGAAACATCTAAACTACCTAAAGAACTCACACAGCTAAAGTTCACTTGCAATTGCAAAATTTCAAAAGGAAAAAATACACTGAGTTAAATTAAAAACAACCCACTACCTGAAGAACTTGTACAGCTGAAGTTCACTTGCAGTTGTAAAATTTCACAAGTAAAAAATACAATGAGTTAAACTGAAACAACCCACTACCTAAAGAACTTGCTTAGCTGAAGTTTACTTGCAGTTGCAAAATTTAACACAGAAAAAAAAACTGAGTTAAATTGAAACAACCCAAAACCTAAAGAAATTGCCCAGCTGAAGTTTGCTTGCAGTTACAAAGTTTCACAGGGAAAAAATAGACTGACCCCGGGATTCATGAAGCTCGGCGCAAGGCCGGCGTAAGGCTTGCGCCGGCGGTGCATTGCATAGCCGGCGCAGTAGCGCCATATGCATATTAATGAGAGTGCACCGTAACCACAGGCATGTGCGTAGTAATGCGTGAGCGAGCCCAAGTAGGATGCGCCAGTAGTGTTTAAGCAGGCAGGCGAAGAGCAACCTAACGTGCTGTCTGGCATAGTCCGCCCAGAATAGAAATGGCTGCAGCCATGGCCCGTGCCGAATGAAATGTCCGCAGAGTATGCAACAAAGTATCCGTCCCAACTAAACAAGAGAAGCAAATAAAACCCACGCAGCCCGAAATGTACCTGTCCAAGGAACAAAGGATACGCGTAATACCGTGTCCGTACAGCAATGTACTGTGAGTGTGCATAGTCAGAGAAGGTGTACAGCAGCATGTCAGCACGCCGCGACCGACATAGGAGTAGCGACTAAGGTCACCAACCGTCCACTTTGCGAGGGCAGTCCCTGTATTGGCATACGTGTTCAAATAAAGCATTACAAACGGAAGTGTGCGAAGAGTGGTTTTTGGTCAATTAAAAA
>NC_056735.1:1547602347-1547624847 GCF_019279795.1 Protopterus annectens
TACACTGCTTCCGCGATTTCCTCGTATTCTCAGCATTACCTTCCTATATCCCTGGTTGTTGCCGGTGAGGCCACATGACTGGTTTCGGGAACGTAGTCGTCCTCGTGCACATGCATTTGTACGCGCATTCGTACTGTCAGCGCATCTATTTCCTAACACGCCAGTCATGATGCTGTAATATGCATTGTACAGCCCAGGTTTGCTGTCCTCCAATATCCTTCCTCCTACAGTGGCACACCCTGTGTGGTTGACATGTATCTGGTGTAGGCCACTCCTCGGTGTAGTACCGCCACGCCGCTTGCTCCATCCTTACGCTGGCGCCGTTTTTGCGATTCACTATTATCTGCCTCATTTGCATGGAATTGACTACTAATACCTGGTTACGGCGCGGACACCGCCTCCACTCCTTGACAACCATTGCGCTGGGGTTGCAGCTTACATACATACTATGGTGTGTGGTGGCTGCAGCTGATTTGTGTTCTAATGCTCTTTTCACACATTATCATATTATTTCATTGCTTTACAACTTCTGTGCACACATCCCGGGGTCTGCTGTTCTTTCTACGTACGTGCCATTTATGTCATTTTTTACATTTTGTGCATATTTTCTTTGGACATTCTCGGTGCCTTTCCACATTGGCATATTGCACCTATATGATACCTGACTTTGACAGCCTTCCGTTACTCCTCCGGTATGTTTGGGTAAATGTAAACCGTTTTTTTTGGTTTACATTGCCGTGCCCTTACGCTACGCCTGCGCCACTTCGTGGATCACTATTGCCCTCATTTGCATGGTGCAATACCGCACACAGTGTGTTTTGCATACCTACGCCGGGGCGGGACCGGCGACGCCGCGGTAGTGCACGTGGAATTCATTCATACCTGAATCGCTAAGCAGCCATATTTGGCGTTATAACGCCGACGCTATGCTGGCGCCTGGCGCAAGGTTCATGAATCCCGGGGACTGAGTTAAACTGAAAAAAAACACTACCTACCAAACTTCAACTGAAGTTCACTTGATGTGCAAAACTTCATAAGGGAAAAATACGCCAACTTAAATTGAAGCAACCCATTACCTAAAGGAATTGTACAGCTAAAGGAAGTTAACTTGCAGTTGCAAAATTTCACAAGGAAAAAATACACAGAGTTAAACTGAAATGACCTACTACCTAAAGAACTTGCAAAAGTGAAGTTCACTTGCAGTTGCAAAATTTCACATAAAAAATACACAGAGTTAAATTAAACAATTCAAAACCTAAAGAACTTGCACAGCTGAAGTTCACTTGGAGTTGCAAACTTTCACAAGGAAAAAATACACCAAGTTAAATTCAAACAATAAAATACCTAAAGAAAATGCACAGCTAAAGTTCACTTGTAACTGCAAAATTTGAACAGGAAAAAATAAAATGCATTAAAATTGAAACAACCCACTACCTAAAGAACTAGCACAGATGAAGTTCACTTGCATTTGCAAAATTTTACAAGGAAAAAATACACTGAGTTAAACTGAAACAACCAACAACTTAAAGAACTTGTACAGCTGAAGTTTACTTGAAGGTGAACATTTCACAAGGAAAAAATACAGTGAATTAAATAGAAACAACCCACTACTGAAAGAACTTGTACAGCTGAAGTTTAATTGCAGTTGCAAAATTTCATAA
Source organism: Protopterus annectens (assembly GCF_019279795.1). NCBI lineage: Eukaryota > Metazoa > Chordata > Ceratodontiformes > Protopteridae > Protopterus > Protopterus annectens. Next base: position 1,547,604,009 of record NC_056735.1, read on the forward strand.
GGAAAAAATACGCTGAGTTAAATTGATGCAATGCAATACCTAATGAACTTGCACAGCTAAAGTTCACTTTCAGTTGCAAAATTTCACAAGGAAAAAGTACACTGAGTTAAATTGAAACAACACTCAACCTTAAGAACTTGTGTATCTGAAGGTCAGTGGAAGTTGCAAAATTTCACTAGGAAAAATGCACTCAGTTAAATTGAAAAAAACACTACCTACCTGAAGTTCACTTGCAGTTGCAAAATTTTACAATGAAAAAATACACTGATTTAAATTGAAATGACACACTACCTAAAAAACATACACACTGAAGTTCACTTGCTGTTACAAAACTTCATAAGGAAAAAAATACACTAAGTTACACTGAACCAACCCACTACCTAAAGAACTTCAACAGCTAAAGTTCACTTGCAGTTGCAAAATTTCACAAGGAAAAAATACACTGAGTTAAAGTGAAACAACTCACTACCTAAAGAACTTGCAAAGCTGAAGGTTACTTGCAGTTGCAAAATTTAACACAGAAAAAATACACTGAGTTAAATTGAAACAACCCAAAACCTAAAGAACTTGCACAGCTGAAGTTCACTTGCAGTTGCAAAATTTCAAAGGGAAAAAATACACTGAGTTAAATTGAAACAACAAACAACCTAAAGAATTGCACAGCTGAGGTTCTTTTGCAGTTGCAAAATTTCACAAGGAAAAAATACACTGAGTTAAAATTGAAACAACCCACTACCTAAAAAAACTTGCACATCAAAAGTTCACTTGCAGTAGCAAAATTTCACAAGGAAAAATGCACTAAGTTAAACTGATACAACCAACTACCAAAGGAACTTGCACAGCTGAAGTATACTTGCAGTTGCAAAACATCACACGGAAAAATACGAGTTAAATTAAAGCAACCCACTACCTAAAAAATTTGCACAGTTGAAGTTCACATGCAATTGCAAAATGTCACATGGAAAAAGTACATTGAGTTAGATTGAAACAACCCACTACCTGAAGAACTTGCACAGCTGAAGTTTACTAGCAGTTGAAAATTTCACAAGGAAAAAATTCACTGAGTTAAATTGAAACAACCAGTTACCTAAATAATTTGCCCAGCAGAAAGTTCACTTGCAGTTGCAAAATTTTACAAGGAAAAATGCACTGAGTTAAATTGAAACAACCCACTACCTAAAGAACTTGCCCAGCAGAAGTTCACTTGCAGTTGTAAACTTTCACAAGGAAAAAATTACACTGAGTTAAAATGAAGCAACATACTACCTAATGAACTTACTCTGATGAAGTTTACTTGTCTTTTCAAAATTTCACACGGAAAAAAATACACTGAGTTAAAATAAACATCCCACTATCTAACGAACTTGCACAGCTGAAGTTCACTTGCAGTTGCGAAATGTCACAAGGAAAAAATACACTGAGTTAAATTGAATCAACCCACTACCTAAAGTGCTTGCACAGCTGAAGTTTACTTGCAGTTGCAAAATTTAACACAGAAAAATACACCGAGTTAAACTGAAACAACCCAAAACCTAAAGAACTTGCACAGCTGACGTTCACTTTCAGTTGCAAAATTTCAAAGGGAAAAAAATACACTGAGTTAAATTGAAACAAACAACCTAAAGAATTGCACATCTGAGCTTCTTTTGCAATTGCAAAATTTTACAAGGAAAAAATACACTGAGTTAAAATTGAAACAACCCACTACCTAAAAAACTTACACATCAAAAGTTCACTTGCAGTAGCAAAATTTCACAAGGAAAAATCCACTAAGTTAAACTGATACAACCAACTACCAAAGGGACTTGCACAGATGAAGTATACTTGCAGTTGCAAAACATCACACGGAAAAATACAATGAGCTAAATTAAAGCAACCCACTACCATTTGCACAGTTGAAGTTCACATGCAATTGCAAAATTTCACATGGAAAAAGTACATTAAGTTAGATTGAAACAACCCACTACCTGAAAAACTTGCACAGCTGAAGTTTACTAGTAGTTGAAAATTTCACAAGGAAAAAATTCACTGAGTTAAATTGAAACAACCAGTTACCTAAAGAATTTGCCCAGTAAAAAGTTCATTTGCAGTTGCAAAATTTTACGAGGAAAAATGCACTGAGTTAAATTGAAACAACCCACTACCTAAAGAACTTGCCCAGCAGAAGTTCACTTGCAGTTGCAAACTTTCACAAGGAAAAAATTACACTGAGTTAAAATGAAGCAACACTCTAACTATGAATTTACTCTGATGAAGTTTACTTGTCTTTTCAAAATTTCACACGGAAAAAAATAAAATAAACATCCCATTACCTAAAGAACTTGCACAGCTGAAATTCACTTGCAGTTTCACAATTTCTCACAGAAAAAAATACCCTGTTGAATAGAAATGACTAAAAACTTGAAGAACTTGCACAGCTGAAGTTCACTTGCAGTTGCAAAATTTCACAAGGAAAAAATACACTGAGTTAAACTGAATCAACCACTACCTAAAGAGCTTGCACAGCTGAAGTTTACTTGCAGTTGCAAAATTTAACACAGAAAAATACACTGAGTTAAACTGAAACAACCCAAAACCTAAAGAACTTGCAAAGCTGAAGTTCACTTTCAGTTGCAAAATGTCAAAGGGAAAAAATACACTGAGTTAAATTGAAACAACAAACAACCTAAAGAACTTGCACAGCTGAAGTTCTTTTGCAGTTGCAAAATTTCACAAGGAAAAAATACACTGAGTTAAAATTGAAACAACCCACTACCTAAAGAACTTGCACAGCTGAAGTTCACTTGCAGTTGCAAAATTTCAGTAGGAATAAATACACTGAATTAAATTTAAAACAGCCCACTACCTAAAGAACTTGCACAGCTGAAGTTCACTTGGAGTTGCAAACTTTCACAAGGAAAAAAATACACCAAGTTAAATTCAAACTATCCACTACCTAAAGAAAATGCACAGCTGAAGTTCACTTGCAATTGCAAAATTTGAACAGGAAAAAATACAATGCGTTAAAACTGAAACAACCCACTACCTAAAGAACTAGCACAGATGAAGTTCACTTGCAGTTGCAAAATTTTACAAGGAAAAAATACACTGAGTTAAACTGAAACAACCAACAACTTAAAAACTTGCACAGCTGAAGTTTACTTGAAGGTGAAAATTTCACAAGGAAAAAATACACTGAGTTAAATAGAAACAACCCACTACCGAAATAACTTGTCCAGCTGAAGTTTAATTGCAGTTGCAAAATTTCATAAGGAAAAAATACACTGAGTTAAATTGATGCAATGCAATACCTAATGAACTCGCACAGCTGAAGTTCACTTTCAGTTGCAAAATTTCACAAGGAAAAAGTACACTGAGTTAAATTGAAACAACACACAACCTTAAGAACTTGTGCAGCTGAAGGTCACGGGAAGTTGCAAAATTTCACTAGGAAAAAATACACTCAGTTAAATTGAAACAACCCACTACCTAAAGAACTTGCACAGTGAAGTTCACTTGCAGTTGCAAAATTTCACAATGAGAAAATACACTGATTTAAACTGAAACATTGCACTACCTAAAAAACACAGACACTGAAGTTCACTTGCTGTTGCAAAATTTCATAAGGAAAAAAATACACTAAGTTAAACTGAACCAGCCCACTACCTAAAGAACTTCAACAGGTAAAGTTCACTTGCAGTTGCAAAATTTCACAAGGAAAAAATACACCGTGTTAAAGTGAAACAAGCCACTACCTAAAGAACTTGCACAGCTGAAGTTCACTTGCAGTTGCAAAATTTCACAAGGAAAAAATACACTGAGTTAAAGTGAAACAACCCACTCCCTAAATATCTTCCACAGCTGAAGTTTACTTGCAGTTGCAAAATTTAACACAGAAAAAAAAAGGAGTTAAATTGAAACAACCCAAAACCTAAAGAACTTGCACAGCTGAAGTTCACTTGCAGTTGTAAAATTTCACAGGGAAAAATACACTGAGTTAAAGTGAAACAACCAATTACCTAAAGAACTTGCCCAACAGAAAGTTCACTTGCAGTTGCAAAATTTCACAAGGAAAAATGCACTGAGTTAAATTGAAACAACCCACTACCTAAAGAACTTGCACAGTTGAAGTTCACTTGCAGTTGCAAACTTTTACAGGGAAAAAATTACACTGAGTTAAAATGAAGCAACGCACTACCTAATGAACTTAATCTGCTGAAGTTTACTTGTCTTTTCAAAATTTCACATGGAAAAAATACACTGAGTCAAATAGAAACAACAAAAAACTTAAAGAACTTGCACAGCTGAAGTTCCTTTGCAGTTGCAAAGTTTCACAAGGAAAAAATGCACTGAGTTAAACTGAATCAACCCACTACCTAAAGAACTTGCTCAGCTGAAGTCTACTTGCAGTTGCAAAATTTCAAAGGGAAAAAATACACTGAGTTAAATTGAAACAACAAACAACCTAAAGAATTGCACAGCTGAAGTTCTTTTGCAGTTGCAAAATTTCACAAGGAAAAAAAACACTGGGTTAAAATTGAAACAACCCACTACCTAAAGAACTTGCACAGCTATAGTTCACTTGCAGTTGCAAAATTTCACAAGGAGAATATAAACTGAATTAAATTAAAACAACCCACTACCTAAAGAACTTGCACAGTTGAAGTTCACTTGCAGTTGCAAAATTTCACAAGGAAACAATACACGGTGTTAAAGTGAAACAAGCCACTACCTAAAGAACTTGCACAGCTGAAGTTCACTTGCAGTTGCAAAATTTCACAAGGAAAAAACACACTGTGTTAAATTGAAACAAACCACTACCTAAAGAACTTGTACATATGATCTTCATTTGCAGTAGCAACATTTCACAAGGAAAAATGCACTAAGTTAAACTGATACAACCAACTACCAAAAGAACTTGCACAGCTGAAGTATACTTGCAGTTGCAAAACATCACACGGAAAAAATACAATGAGTTAAATTAAAACAACCCACTACCTAAAGAATTTGCACAGTTGAAGTTCACATGCAGTTGCAAAATTTCACATGGAAAAAATACATTGAGTTAGATTGAAACAACCCACTACCTGAAGAACTTACACAGCTGAAGTTTACTAGCAGTTGAAAATTTCACAAGGAAAAAATTCACTGAGTTAAATTGAAACAACCAATTACCTAAATAACTTGCCCAGCAGAAAGTTCACTTGCAGTTGCAAAATTTCACAAGGAAAAATACACTGAGTTAAACTGAAACAACCCACTACCTAAAGAACTTGCCCAGCAGAAGTTCACTTGCAGTTGTAAATGTTCACAGGGAAAAAATTACACTGAGTTAAAATGAAACAACGCACTACCTAATGAACTTACTCTGCTGAAGTTTACTTGTCTTTTCAAAATTTCACACGGAAAAAATACACTGAGCTAAAATAAATATCCCACTACCTAAACAACTTGCACAGCTGAAATTCACTTGCAGTTTCAAAATTTCTCACAGAAAAAATACACTGAGTCGAATAGAAATGACTAAAAACTTAAAGAACTTGCACAGCTGAAGTTCACTTGCAGTTGCAAAATTTCACAAGGAAAAAATACACTGAGTTAAACTGAATCAACCCACTACCTAAAGAACTTGCACAGCTGAAGTTTACTTGCAGTTGCAAAATTTAACACAGAAAAAATACACTGAGTTAAATTGAAACAATCCAAAACCTAAAGAACTTGCACAGCTGAAGTTCACTTGCAGTTGCAAAATTTCAAAGGGAAAAAATACACTGAGTTAAATTGAAACAACAAACAACCTAAAGAACTTGCACAGCTGAAGTTCTTTTGCAGTTGCAAAATTTCACAAGGAAAAAATACAGAGTTAAAATTGAAACAACCCACTACCTAAAGAACTTGCACAGCTGAAGTTCACTTGCAGTTGCAAAATTTCAGAAGGAGAAAATACACTGAATTAAATTAAAACAGCCCACTACCTAAAGAACTTGCACAGCTGAAGTTCACTTGCAGTTGCAAAATTTCTAATGGAAAAAATACACTGAGTTAAATTGAAACAACCCACTACCTAAAAAACTTGCACAGCTGAAGTTCACTTGCAGTTGCAAAATTTCACAAGGAAAAAATACACCGAGTTAAACTGAAAAAAAACACTACCTAACAAACTTAATCAACTGAAGTTCACTTGATGTATAAATCTTCATAAGGGAAAAATACACCAATTTAAATTGACACAACCCATTACCTAAAGAAATTGTACAGCTGAAAGAAGTTAACTTGCAGTTGCAAAATTTGACAAGGAAAAAATACACAGAGTTAAACTGAAATGACTTACTACCTAAAGAACTTGCAAACCTGAAGTTCACTTGCAGTTGCAAAATTTCAAATAGAAAAATACACTGCGTTAAATTAAACAATTCAAAACCTAAAGAACTTGCACAGCTGAAGTTCACTGGGAGTTGCAAACTTTCACATGGAAAAAAATACACCAAGTTAAATTCAAACTATCCACTACCTAAAGAAAATGCACAGCTGAAGTTCACTTGCAATTGCAAAATTTGAACAGAAAAAATACAATGTGTTAAAATTTAAACAACCCACTACCTAAAGAACTAGCACAGATGAAGTTCACTTGCAGATGCAAAATTTTACAAGGAAAAAATACACTGAGTTAAACTGAAACAACCAACAAATTAAATAACTTGCACAGCTGAAGTTTACTTGAAGTTGCAAAATTTCACACAGAAAAAATACACTGAGTTAAATTGAAACAACTCAAAACTTAAAGTTGCACAGCTGAAGTTCACTTGCAGTTGCAAAATTTGACAAGGAAAAAATACACCGAGTTAAATTGAAACAACCCACTGCCTAAAGAACTTGCACAGCTGAAGTTCACTTAGAGTTGCAAAATTTGACAAAGAAAAATACACTGAGTTAAAATTAAAACAACCCACTACCTACAGAACTTGCACAGATGAAGATCACTTGCAGTTGCAAAATTTCAAAAGGAAAAGATACACTGAGTTAAACTGAATTAACCCACTACCTAAAGAACTTGCACAGCTGAAGTTCACTTGCAGTTGCAAAATTTCACAAGGAAAAAATACACTGAGTTAAATTGAAACAACCCACTACCTAAAGAACTTGCACAGCTGAAGTTCACTTGCAGTTGCAAAATTTCACAAGGAAAAAATACACTGAGTTAAATTGAAACAACCCACTACCTAAAGAACTTGCACAGCTGAAGTTCACTTGCAGTTGCAAAATTTCACAAGGAAAAAATACACTGAGTTAAATTGAAACAACCCACTACATAAAGAACTTGCCCAACTGAAGTTCACCTGCAGTTGCAAAATGTCACTAGGAAAAAATACACAGTGTTAAACTGAAGCAACGCACTACCTAATGAACTCGCACAGCTGAAGTTTACTTGAAGTTGCAAAATTTCCCAAGGAAAAAATACAGAGTTAATTGAAACATCCAACTACCTAAAGAACTTGCATAGCTGACGTTCACTTGCATTTGCAAAATTTTACAAGGAAAAAAAATACACAGAGTTAAATTGAAACAACCCATTACCTAAAGAACTTTCAAAGCTGAAGTTCACTTGCAGTGGCAAAATTTCAAATGAAAAAAAAAATACACTGAGTTAAATTGACACAACCCACTACTTAAAGAACTTGTACAGCTGATGTTCACTTCTATTTACAAAATATCTCACAGAAAAAATACACTCAGTTAAATGGAAACAACCCAAAATGTAAAGAACTTGCACAGCTGAAGTTCACTTGCAGTTGCAAAAATTCACAAGGAAAAAATACACTGAGTTAAACTGAAACAACTCACTACCTAAAGATCTTGCACAGCTGAAGTTTATTTTAGTTGCAACATTTCATATAGAAAAAATACACTGAGTTAAACTGAAACAATTCAAAACCTAAAGAAATTGCACAGATGAAGTTCACTTGCTGTTGCAAAATTTCTCACAGAAAAAATACACTGAGTTAAATGGAAACAACCCAAAACCAAATGAACTTGCACAGCTGAAGTTCACTTACAGTTGCAAAATTTCACAAGGAAAAAATACACTGAGTGATATTGAAATAACCGTAAACCTAAGGAACTTGCACAGCTGAAGTTCACTTTCAGTTGCAAAATTTTTCACAGAAAAAATACACTGAGATCATTTGAAACAACCCATTACCTAAAGAATTTGCAAAGCTGATGTTCACTTGCAGTTGCAAAATTTGACAAGGAAAAATACAGAGTTAAAAATGAAACAACCCACTATCTAAAAAAACTTGCACAGCTGAAGTTCACTTGCAGTTGCAAAATTTCACATGGAAAAAATACACTGAGTTAAATCGAAGCAATGCAAAACCTAAAGAACTTGCACAAATGAAGTTCACTTGCAGTTGCAACATTTTACAAGGAAAAAATACACTGAGTTAAAGTGAAACAACCCACTACCTAAAGAATTTGCACAGCTAGAGTTCACTTGTAGTTGCAAAATTTGAAAAGGAAAAAATACACTGAGTTAAAACTGAAACAACCAAATACCTAAAGAACTTGCACAGATGAAGTTTACTTGCAGTTGCAAAATTCCACAAGGAAAAAATACACTAAGTTAAATTAAAACTACCCACTACCTAAAGCACTTGCACAGCTGAAGTTCACTTCCAGTTGCAAAATTTCACAAGGAAAAAATACACTGAGTTAAATTGAAGCAATGCACCACCTCGTGAACTCACACAGCTGAAGTTTACTTGCAGTTGCAAAATTTCACAAGGAAAAAAATACACTGAGTTAAATTGAAACAACCCACTACCTAAAGAACTTGCACAGCTGAAGTTCACTTGCAGTTGCAAAATTTCACAAGGAAAAAATACAGAGTTAAATTGAAACAACCCAAAACCTAAAGAAGTTGTACAGCTGAAGTTCACTTGCAGTTGTAAAATTTCACAAGGAAAAAAATACACTGCATTAAATTCAAACAACCCACTACCTAAAGAATGTGCACAGTTCACTTGTTGTTGCAAAATTTCACACAGAAAAAATAAACTGAGATAAACTGAAACAACCTAAAACGTAAAGAACTTGCACAGCTGAAGTTCACTTGCAGTTGTAAATTTTCACAAGGAAAGACTACACTGAGTTAAATTAAAGCAACCCACTACTTAAAGATCTTGCATGGCTGAAGTTCACTTCCAGTTGCAAAATTTCACATGGAAAAAATACACTGAGTTAGATTGAAGCAACCCACTACCTAAAGAACTTGCACAGGTGACGGTTACATGCAGTTGAAAGTTTCACAAGGAAAAAATATACTGTTTTAAATTGAAACAACCCACTACGTAAGAACTTGCCCAGCTGATGGTTCACTTGCAGTTGAAAAATTTCACAAGGAAAAAATACACTGAGTTAAATAGAAGCAATGCACTACCTCATGAACTCGCACAGCTGAAGTTTACTTGCAGTTGCAAAATTTCACAATGAAAAAATACACCGATTTAAATTGAAACATCCCACTACCTAAAGAACGTGCCCAGCTGAATTTCACTTGCAGTTGCAAAATTTCTCACAGAAAAAATACACTGAGTTAAACAGAAACAACCCAAAACCTAAAGAACTTGCACAGCTGAAGGTCACTTGCAGTTGCAAAATTTCACAAGGAAAAAATACAGAGTTAAATTGAAACAACCCAAAACCTAAAGAAGTTGCACAGCTGAAGTTCACTTGCAGTTGTAAAATTTCACAAGGAAAAAAATACACTGCATTAAATTCAAACAACCCACTACCTAAAGAATGTGCACAGTTCACTTGTTGTTGCAAAATTTCACACAGAAAAATTCACTGAGTAAAATTGAAGCAACACACTACCTAATGAACTCACACAGCTGAAGTTCACTTGCAGCTGCAAAATTTCACAAGGAAAAAAATACACTGCATTAAATTGAAACAACCCACTACCTAAAGAATGTGCACAGTTCACTTGTTGTTGCAAAATTTCTCACATAACAAATAAACTGAGATAAACTGAAACAACCTAAAACCTAAATAACTTGCACAGCTGAAGTTCACTTCAGTTGTAAATTTTCACAAGGAAAGACTACACTGAGTTAAATTAAAACAACCCACTACTTAAAGAACTTGCACGGCTGAAGTTCACTTGCAGTTGCAAAATTTCACATGGAAAAAAATACATTGAGTTAGACTGAAACAACCCACTACCTAAAGAACTTGTCCAGCTGAAGTTCACTTGCATTTGCAAAATGTCACAAGGAAAAATACACTACCTGTAAACATAGACATTGGCAACCTTCAAACACTGGACCCCACCCAGTTTGTGTTTGTGAAGGACCGATTTTGTCTCCTGAACCTGATTGACTTCTTTGAATCAGTCTCCAGAGCTGTGGACGAGGGTAAGGTGGTCCACACAGCCTATCTGGACCTCACCAAGGCGTTTGACACCATCTCCCACTCTGGAATCATAGATAAACTTACTAAGCTGGGCATAAATCCCTATGTCTCTCAATGAGTTGCCAACTGGCTTACTGACAGAACCCAGCTTGTAAAAGTAGCCTACTCCAAATCCATCTCCAGACAAGTGACAAGTGGAGTACCTCAGGGTTCAGTCCTTGGACCACTCTTGTTTAGCATCTACTTCTGTGAAGGCCATGTCAAACCCTGAGCTGTTGGACATGCTCCACTTAAAGAAATCCCAGTCCCTTAGAGCCACATGCTCCATGGATCTAAACCTTGTCATCACAATGAAAAAAACATGCTGGAGGGATAGGTTCCTGACCCAGAGACTCCCCATACTCTGGAATAGACTGCCCATACATGTCAAGCAGAGTGTCTCCTTGTCCATCTTCAAAAGGAACTTTGATGATTGGATGGGAGATTCACCCTGGCGATCACATCAGTCGCCCTGCTAGACAGGGCTCCAGAGAAGTAAATATTGTGGGAAGAAATATCCAGGGAATTGTTATGGCTAGGCTTGTATAGGCCCTATGGCCGATAGCCTAGTACCAACCTATGAACCTAAAGAACTTGCACTGCTGAAGTTCACATGCAGTTGCAAAATTTCACAAGGAAAAAATACACTGAGTTTAATGTATGTATGACAAATTCATAGACTAAAACTAATAATTTAATTTGTTATGTCATGCATGAGTGTGTTATGTTTGTACTGTTGAATCTGCTGGAAGGATATCCCCAACCCGACCCTCATTTACCCATAGGCATTTTACTGCTGAAGGTGAAGCTTCATTAACACGTCACCATATTTTGCTCTTATCAGTGTAATAGATTCCTGGAAAATACATCGAAATGCCCATAACTATAAAATTAGATGCTGTGGCTCAGGTCAAGTTTTTAGAGTTCAGTCATGTTGTCTTTGTATTCAGGAACATTCTTCTTCACTTTTTGTTTATGGTGGTTAACCATCTGGTGGGAGTAACTTCTTTCCACTGAAGTAACTGACTGGCCTGCCCTGCTTCTCAACTGGGTCTCCCACTACTTTTTTGCCTTTCTTGCTCCAAACTCAGAGTCCATCCAGCTGCTACACTTTACAATATGGTACATTGGATTCTTGTATTATCTTAACTGTATGGTTTATTTAATTTTGGTTAAACCTTGTACTAGAAAAATACAACTAAGATTTCAGTGTCCAGTATAAGCAAAATAAGTTTCTAGATGTATAAATGGAATATGCAGCCAACACAACAGAATAATTAATCCACCTAAGATGACCAACGTTCCATCCATAAGCAGAAAGTGGAAAATAATTCCGATTGTAAGTTCAAAAACAGCTTTATTCTCTTCCAAACAGCATAAAATTCAAGAAGGTTAAAGCTTTTCATGGTTGTATCACACCACTTCATCAGACCAAAAAAGCTGCTAAAAACATTACTTAATATAGCATTTTATAAAATCAATCAGCCTATCACAGCACTAATTACCAACTTAAAAGAACAGAGAAGACACGTATACTAAAGCTAACCAAACATCTATAAGACTAGTGTTCATATTAAAAGCTTTATATCATTGTTACTCCACATATATATATATTATAATAAAATAATGAAAAATATATACATATGTATATTAACAGGTAAAACATCAAACATATATTTCCTAGAAACAAACCATATTGTGTATCTTACTCTATTTTACCATAACAATACTATCACTGCCACAGACTGTCTTACATTAACTCCAGGCTTACCACCTTCTCTTCTATTATACACATAAACTAATATTGCACCATAATTGTACGTCTGACCAGTCACATCTCCCCCACCAGTCCTTATCACACACCACAGGTCAAAACACCTAACCACATTGTCAAAGCCCACCCTGAAGTCAAAATGTTTCCAACCTTACCTTCAGCTGCACATATATCACTAGATAACAAAATATCTGTTTATACCTGATATTGCATTTTTCTAACACATAAATACCACTTTTACTATTGTTAATCCCACTCTCACAGTTGGCATGCTCTTCCTTACCTGCCTAGCTTCTTTTCTCTTAATTCTTAACATCACTACAGCTACATCCTTCCATACCCCCACACATCAATACACATCAACAACCTCCTCCAGTCATCACCACAATAAACAACACAGCTTCTCACATATCTCTTCTGAGCTTTTCCTCTATACAATCCCATATTATTCAAGCTACAAATTGACCTCCTCTCCTCCTACAAAACCACACTTGACACTAGTATCATCACCTAGGGATAAAAAAAAAAAACACTTCTCATGGTACTCCTTCCTCATTACCTACCTAGTCAAATGTGGAGACATACATCCTAACTCTGGCTCACTCTCTAATCCTAACCAAAAGAGTAAACCCAAAAATGTAAACATACTTACACTGAACCTTAGAAGTATATGTAATAAAATAGCCCACTTGCATGCCTGGATTGATCAAAATAAACCTGACATACTAGCCCTTACAGAAACCTCTACATCCCAATGTAAAAGGCTCAGAAATAATACTTCCAAACTTTGCAATAACCAGAAGAGATAGATCTAAAAATAAGGAGGGAGGGATAGCACTTCTATATCCCTCTACACTCAACATCACACCCTACAACAGTAATATACCCACCTTTTCTAATGCTGAGGTACAAATTTCCTTTTTGAACCTTAATATATCAAAAAGACTTTGAAAAATAGTAATTATATCCCACCAAGTAACACTATAACAATGTTGGAAAATATTTTATCCTGGACATCTCAAACAATAAACCCTGAAACAATAATCTTAGGAGATGTAAATATAGATTGGCAAACCATAGCTTCTGACTCCCCCACAAATAATATAAATCTGCATGTTTTTTCTCAGCTTATCAATGCTCCAACAATATACAAAAAATATATTACCTGCCAATCCACCTTAGACTGAATTCTAGTATCCTATCCTGCCAATTATCCCTCTTCTGGTACACTGTCTAACCCTTGAGCGATCATCTACCAGCATATTCCCTTAGAACAAACTCCCAACAACTAAGAATACGCATTATAAAATCAGTTAGTAACTCATCTAATTTTTGTCAGCATAAATTCAACAATCTCCTATAGGAAATAGACAGGACATCCGTTAAACAACTACCCCTTAATGATGCTGCACTATACTTTAATAACACCTTCCTTCACATACTTAATACACTAGCTCCCATTCATATGAAAAAATCAAAAAGAACTCAGCACCACGGCTCTCTAAGGAATGTAAACACCTGATGAAGCAAAGGGACCCAGCCTGGTCAACCTGGAGACAAAATAAAAATGAACAAAATCATGTTAATTTCAAAACACTACATAACAAAGTGACAAAACTAATCGACAGAGATAAGAAGTCATATTATTCCCAGCTTCATCTCCAGCATAAAATCAACCCCAGTAAGTTTTGGCACTCCACATCTTCTCTACTTAACCCTGGAACAAATGGAGAGCACACCCTATCACCTGATACCCTTCCATCACTAATAGCTGAAAATTTTAACAAGCACTTCATAAAATCAATTTCGGGCTTATTAACTAACATCCCTAATGCTGGACCCCCCCCCAACCCTTCAACCTATTCAGACACCAACCCCAGGCCATCAGCTACTTTTAACCCTATCATAACTAACCCCCATACTCAACAAAATGTCACACAAACCCCATTCTCATTTCAGCTCATACTCACTGACACCATTAAGAAACTGCTACAAAACTAAAACCCTGCTGTACCTCAGCTGATAATCTCCACTCATACTACCTCAAACTGGCTGCTAACTCAGTTGCCTACCCAATCAGTATCCTTATAAATAGGTTTTTATCCAAATCAGAAGTACCTACCATATGGAAACAATCTCACATCACCCCCATCCACAAAGAAGGCAACTCTTTTGATCTATCCAATTTCCATCCAATATCCATCGTGTCACCCATATCTAAAATTCCCCAGAGAGGTATCCATCAGCAGGTAATGCAATATCTATTACAAAACAGCCCTTTAATCAAAACCCAACATGGCTTCCAACCTAGACACAGCACAACTACAGCCCTATTATCTTTTTTAGTCACCGTGAACATGGCCAGAAATGCAGGATGCTATACAGCGTCAGTATTCCATGATCTCTCCAAGGCCTTGGACACAGTGTCTCACCCCTTACTTTTGAACACACTGTCTAACCTAGGCTTCTCACATAACACAGTAAAATGGTTTCAGAGCTACCTCAAGGATAGTAAACAAGCAGTGAAATGGTGCAATGACCTCTCACCCTTCCTCCACAACCCTACTGGAGTTTCCCAAGTCTCCATCCTAGGACCCATACCCAATTTTTCACAAACAGCCTTCACATTGCCTCTCACCCTGGGACACTTATTCAGTACACTGGTGATTCCACCATAATCTGCACTGCTCAATCACTACCAGAACTACTTTCAAAAACTCAGCAGTCCTTTACTGCAGTCAAATCCTGGCTAAGAAATGCCCAACTCTTTATTAATCCAAAGAAGACAAAACTAGTACTCTTTCATCCCAAAAATATCTTCCCTGTCACTGATCCTTCCAACATCCTTGCATCTGACAACACTATCATTGAAATAGTGCAGGAAACCAAACTTCTAGGTGTTATCATTAATAATAAACTTTCATTTGACCCCCATAGACAGCAAACCTAAATCTCATCAAAAACTGGGACTCTTATATAAAAACAAACATTTCTTTACTGCAGCAACCAAAACTAGCTTTGCAAAAACATTTTTACTTCCCTTTCTTCTTTATGGAGCCCCTATCTTAACTAACTTACATAATTCTACCATCAGCAGGTTGGAACAGTGCTACAACAAAGTTGCAAGGTTTGCCACAAACTCTAAATATCACAAACAACACTCTAAACCAGTCCTAGAATTAAACTGGCTTGAACTCCTCATCCAACTTACCTTTATTCAGCTATCCACCTAACACAACCTTATTTTCAAGCCTACTGCCTGCCCTGCACTAACCAGTCTAGTCACACCTTACACACCAAATCAACCCTTACGATCAGAAGACAAAAATCTCTTAGCCATCTCAAAACAAGCAAGAAAACCTGGTCACTCTCTGTAGTCATACTCTTTCTCCATACTTTGGAATTTACTACCTATAGCTGCCAGGTCTATGCCCGAACTAACCCATTTCAAAGCCTCTTTAAACATTAATCTCAAAAATACATGTCTCTGCCCCTGCATAAAGCCTGCCTAATGCTCAGGTCTTCCTCCTTCTGTCATATTTCAATCCCTCACAGACTGCAAGATCCTAAGGCTTTTCTAACTCCTTTTCTGCTTCTATAGCATATCCTTAAGATTCTGCTCAGGCTTTATTGCTTCTATTCTTCTTAACTCTCTCTCACTGTCTATCTGCATCACTAACTTTCTGGATGCTATTCTCCTAACTGAAACTAACATTCTATTTTGCTTGTACTATTACAGTCAATGCCACACAATGCACTACCTATGTAATACTTGTTTGGATGGGTCTATATTGAATTAGCGAATGCTTAGAAAAACAAACGCTAATTCATTGACCCCTTTTAAGCGAAAGCTTACAATCCCGAACACCCGGAACAGCAATTTCTTTCACAGGGCAAAAATGGGAAAAATAACGTAGCATCAACATGCACCACGTTGATAAGATGTTTTGGGGACATCTTGAATGTTTCTCACAGACAAGCATTTACCTAACTATTTTTGTGAAGAAATGAGTATTTAGCTCACAGTTCACTTCACAAATCTCAATATTTAAACATTAAAATTCTTTCTACTACTACACAAGCCATTTTTTGAGTGAAGGAAGGCAAGCTATACTGTTATCCTTTCAAACTTTATATTTTAAAATAAAACTAAATAATTCTTTTAATACAGGGTACAGTACATAACAAAAGTAACTAGGTGCAGGGTGCCAATAATTATTTAGGTTTTCAAAAGCAGTCTATGTGCAGAATTTTCTAGGTAGAAGTAAAGACACGTGTTTTAACCAGTAATTCTCATTCTAAATCACATGTGTTTTAACCAGTGGTTTTTATTCTAACTACCACAAAATACAGGATAATTATAACTGTTCAGGAATGTGTATTAATTTCCTTTACCTTTGTACATGCCGTGACTAAGTTGTCTATCCTTGGCTCATCTTTATTTCACAGAAATAAATTAACAGGCTATAGAGGTAAATCCAACCATGATGACAGTCTTTTTTAAGAAATGCAGGCACTGTTTAGATGTGTCCTAAGATAGAATATTCATTTTGTAGTAAATGTGCTCATTCCAATAAAAACATGCTTGTGTGTACAGTATCAGAAATTGACTTTGGCAGCACTGCTGGTACTCACCATGGAAAACAGTTGACATTACTATCATTGTACATTAACATGTTTGGAATCAGGACATTTTAAAGCCAAGGTCAGTGTGGCATGAGCTGTTTAGCCATTTACAGTCAAAAAGGATATATTGCTAAAATATTAATTAACTGGCTTGTATCTAAGAAATGAGTTTAGCTAAACATATTTGTGATGGTCTGCCAGATGTATTTCAGTATCCATAACTTGCCAAATACCAGTTGAAGATGCTGAAAGTAGATTTGCTAAGACAAGGATGGAACTCTGCCACAGTATATTTAGCTATCTCATTTTACTAAAAGTATATTTCCATTGTTACATGATCTGAGACTATATTGTGAATCAGAATAGCATATATCAATACTGTATCAGTCACCTGGCAAGAAAGATGGAATACTTTCTAGTATTTGACACTCATAATTTGCAGTAACATATACTACAATGTAAATTAATTCTAATAACATATATTTATGAATTACAATAATCTTGATACTCAATGGAATACCAAGCATTTACTTTTTACAAAAATAAGCTTGCTATCTTACTCAGTAATTGTTATAAAACATCATTAAATTCCAAAGTTCTGGTAAAATTGATAGATTTGCATTTGTGGTGAACTTTTAATAATATTAAGGTACCATTAAAGTCTATAATATTATTTTTATCCGTAGTTTTACAATTTGCATATCAGCAA
This sequence comes from Protopterus annectens, assembly GCF_019279795.1. NCBI lineage: Eukaryota > Metazoa > Chordata > Ceratodontiformes > Protopteridae > Protopterus > Protopterus annectens. Next base: position 1,547,621,552 of record NC_056735.1, read on the forward strand.
TTGGGTTTTGTATTTGATTTATAAGCATGTGTTGTGCATTTACTACAGGTAATATAATACTCAAAAACAGCACAATGTTGCACTTCCCTGTGGCATCAGAGATAAAGCCATGGCTGTGCTACAGACAGCCTACGTTTGATTAACATCACAAGAATCTGGGGAACTCTACTGGAAGGATTTCAGTGAAATGCATTTGTCTTCTTACCTATCACAGGGGAACGAAAGCAATTCCACCTACTGCCAGCCATCCACACAAGAGTATAGGGATGTACATTTCAGCATGTGGGCTGAGGTGGTAATATGCTGCAAAGTAAACCAGGAAGATTAGCCATGTATAGATGTACACATGCTTTTACTGGCATCTGTAGCAATAGTGGCATACCAAGCCATTATGGGAGAGGTTAGGGAAATTAGGTACAACCCCATTTGAATGAGAGCAATTCTTCTTTCCTGGTCTTCATTACTGGGGATGTAAGAAACCTATAGGCTCTCACCTGGGCATCTGAACAAATAAGTCATAGGGTACTGCTGTGAGCTGAGAAAGAATGACCCAGTTCTCTGCTCAGAGTAACAAATTAGCCATTAAATTTACTTTAAATGGAGCATGTTTAGTTCAAATATACTGAGTAATGTGTGTGAGTGTGTGAATGTGTGTGTGTGTGTGTGTGTGTGTGTGTGTGTGTGTGTGTGTGTGTGTGTGTGTGTGTGTGTGTTTGTGCTTGGGAAATATTCACAACTTTTGCTCCTTTTAGCTCTTTACTGGAACAGGCCAACACATGACAAGAAAGCAAGAAAACACAGTTGCAGCTGAAACACTGTGCTAAACTAAGAAGTGAAATGGTTAAGAATAAATGGTTATGGCAAACATACAAAAATAGAAAGGAAAGCAGCAAAGAGCTGCAGAATGAAATATATGTAACAGTTAGGATGACTTAATGCTATGCAAAAGTAGCCAGACAGATAAACACATGAACTGCAACAGAAAGCATTCAATAAGAAATGTATAAGTATCATTATAGTCATTGAGGCAACGAACATAGCAGTAGAAAGGGAGGCCAAGAAAAATAAGATAGACAGGCCAGAGATGCAGGCTGTTGATAATAAATAGTTTGTACATAGTACATACATCTGTGTGTGTGCGTGCGTGTGTGTGTGTGTGTGTGTGTGTGTGTGTGTGTGTGTGTGTGTGTGTGTGTGTGTGTGTGTATACATGCACATGCGTGTACATGTATGTGTTCAATATACATGGGACAGTAGGGAATTTACTCTCTTTGAGGTAGTATTCTACTTATGAGGAACACAAGTAACTATGAGGTGCAGACTCTGTGTGTATGCATGTATGTATGGAAGAGAATGGGGAAATGTGAGAGTCAGATAGGAAACAGCATCGTCATGCAATTTAACTATATCATCATAAAAGACAGTTGTATAAAAATCATATATGTCCCTGTATAATATGTCCTCCTATACCCTAAAGATAAATTGCTAGACTGAGTTATTTATCCCAACAGAGATTAATATAAGGTTACCTCTTTAATATTTACCAATATGCATGCTTATTAGTGACAGCAGTCAGTATGCACATTTTAAATGCAACATTACTCACAAGAAAAAGTTCAGTATCTGTAGGTATTTGTAACAAAAGCTGCAACGACCACATTCTCCACACTGCTCAATGGAGAACAGAAATGTAGGCAACCAAAAGAAATTTTACATCCTCCCCAAAGGCATATTAAAGCAAAAGAAATTCAACATAACAAAAAGCTAAAAAAAAAAAAAAGATGAACCAAAGTTACCACCTGAATATCAAGAGAAGGATCCATGCATACTTCTAACTCAAAAAATACAAAATGCATTTACCATAATTTTGTGATGAAGCTTTGGCACATACATATTCCACATATGCACAGTTTGTTATGAACCATTCTAAGCTGCACAAGTTAGTTGCAAGACACTACAGGGATAATTCTTGATATGTTAGTATTTAGTTGTTTATTCAAATTTGAAATGTTGTTTCCTCAAGGACTGTTACATGCCAGGTCTGCTTGTGAAAAACAGCTTCTATAAGTTTTTGCAAATAAAAATTAATTACTTCAGTAATGCTGTTCATAGGATGACCACGGTGGTGCAGTGGTTAGCGTTGTTACCTCACAGCAAGAGACTCTCCAGTTTGATCTTTGGCTGGGGTGTCTTCTGTGCGGAGTCTGCATGTCCTCCCTGTGGTCATGTGGGTTTCCTTCTGGTGCTCCAGTTTCCTCCCACATCCCCAAAGAGATGCTGCAAGTGGATTGGACATGCTAAAATTGGCCCTAATTGTGAGTGCGTGTGTGTGTGCCTTCTGTGGAAGGTTGGGCACTGGGCTGGCAACTCGACACTGTAAAAACTCCACTGCCAGTCATGAGCGGACAAGGTGATCCACTGTGGCAACCCCTAACTAGGAAAAGCCAAGAGAGAGAGAGTAATGCTGTCCATACACCTTAGCCTCTGACACCTGCATGTTCTTTTGCCTTTGACCTTTCTCAGCATCAGTGTCCTCACTAGTGAATCTTGTTTGCATTATATGTGCAAAGTCTTTGAGTTTTAATTTGACTATATGGCCTTCTAGTGAACAATCTGCATTTTATTTACTTAGGGACTAAATAATTAAAATGTTCAACCCATACATACCTCTCAACCTACAGAGATTGAAAATCTGGATGATGGCTCTTTAAAGTAGGTTCACCTGTTCAAAGATCTGGACAGTTATTTAATTTAAAATGTGCAAACCTTATAGCATAACCCCTCCAATTTCCACCAGGATTCTGAGGTACAAACACGCAAGGATATAAGTTTAAAAAGCTGAAAGAAACAGAAGTGAAATAGTATGACTAATTATATTCTCTTCAGATAACATTTACTAGGCATAGTCAAAGTCATACTCATGACAAAAAAACTTCTATTTTCAGCTCCAGCAGACCCACAAACATAAACCACAAAAATTCTGGTCAGGCAAAAACAAACTCTTACACTCAGGTCACACCAAAACACCAACCCCATCAGATACCACCAGTAACAATCCTAAGCATATTGCCAATGCCTTTAATACCGTCTTTACTAAAGCTATCCAATCACTAGCAAACATGTCTGTCATCCACCTCATCTAGCTTACTACCATCATTCCACCTATAACCAGTCCCTACATCCCTCATTTGCACTCTTCTCCTAAAACTAAAGCCACCCACCCCTTCAGCAGACCTCCTACCAGCCAAATACCTGCAAAAAGCAGCCAAAGTTGTAGCCTATCCCATTTCTATCCT